>NW_025062730.1:0-63296 GCF_018153295.1 Drosophila grimshawi | reverse complement strand
ATTTCAATTATAAGGGTGTTTTAGAATTCACTCGATCTTTGGAATAAAACTGCATTAAAATAATTTGACTTCCGACTCATCTAAGAAAGATATAAAGGGATATTCTTCGATAAATAGAAAATATATGGAAAGCATTAAATAGGGTCTACCTTGAAATAAATGGCCATATGTGCGTCAAAAATTGCCCCATTTCAATTATAAAGGTGTTTTTAGAATTCACTTGATCTTTGGAACAAAACTGCATTAAATTAATTTGACTTCCGACTCAACTAAGAAAGATATTAAGGGATATTCTTCGATAAATAGAAAATATATGGAAAGCATTAAATAGGGTCTACCTTGAAATAAATGGCCATATCTTCGTCAAAAATTGCCCCATTTCAATTATAAAGGTGTTTTTAGAATTCACTTGATCTTTGGAACAAAACTGCATTAAATTAATTTGACTTCCGACTCAACTAAGAAAGATATTAAGGGATATTCTTCGATAAATAGAAAATATATGGAAAGCATTAAATAGGGTCTACCTTGAAATAAATGGCCATATCTTCGTCAAAAATTGCCCCATTTCAATTATAAAGGTGTTTTTAGAATTCACTTGATCTTTGGAATCAAACTGCATGAAAATAATTTGACTTCCGACTCATCTAAGAAAGATATTAAGGGATATTCTTCGATAAATAGAAAATATATGGAAAGCATTAAATAGGGTCTACCTTGAAATAAATGGCCATATCTTCGTCAAAAATTGCCCCATTTCAATTATAAAGGTATTTTTAGAATTCACTTGATCTTTGGAACAAAACTGCATTAAAATAATTTGACTTCCGACTCATCTAAAAAAGATATAAAGGGATATTCTTCGATAAATAGAAAATATATTGAAAGCATTAAATAGGGTCTACCTTGAAATAAATGACCATATCTTCGTCAAAAATTGCCCCATTTCAATTATAAAGGTGTTTTTAGAATTCACTCGATCTTTGGAAGAAAACTGCATTAAAATAATTTGACTTCCAACTCATCTAAAAAAGATATTAAGGGATATTCTTTGATAAATAGAAAATATATGGAAAGCATTAAATAGGGTCTACCTTGAAATAAATGGCCATATCTTCGTCAAAAATTGCCCCACTTCAATTATAAAGAAATTTTTAGAATTCACTTGATCTTTGGAACAAAACTGCATTAAAATAATTTGACTTCCGACTCATCTAAGAAAGATATTAAGGGATATTCTTCGATAAATAGAAAATATATGGAAAGCATTAAATAGGGTCTACCTTGAAATAAATGGCCATATCTGCGTCAAAAATTGCCCCATTTCAATTATAAAGGTGTTTTTAGAATTCACTTGATCTTTGGAACAAAACTGCATTAAAATAATTTGACTTCCGAATCATCTAAGAAAGATATTAAGGGATATTCTTTGATAAATAGAAAATATATGGAAAGCATTAAATAGGGTCTACCTTGAAATAAATGGTCATATCTTCGTCAAAAATTGCCCCATTTCAATTATAAAGGTGTTTTTAGAATTCGCTCGATCTTTGAAACAAAACTGCATTAAAATAATTTGACTTCCGACTCATCTAAGAAAGATATTAAGGGATATTCTTCGATAAATAGAAAATATATGGAAAGCATTAAATAGGGTCTACCTTGAAATAAATGGCCATATCTTCGTCAAAAATTGCCCCACTTCAATTATAAAGGTGTTTTTAGAATTCACTTGATCTTTGGAACAAAACAGCATTAAAATAATTTGACTTCCGACTCATCTAAGAAAGATATTAAGGAATATTCTTCGATAAATAGAAAATATATGGAAAGCATTAAATAGGGTCTACCTTGAAATAAATGGCCATATCTTCGTCAAAAATTGCCCCATTTCAATTATAAAGGTGTTTTTAGAATTCGCTCGATCTTTGGAACAAAACTGCATTAAAATAATTTGACTTCCGACTCATCTAAGAAAGATATTAAGGGATATTCTTCGATAAATAGAAAATATATGGAAAGCATTAAATAGGGTCTACCTTGAAATAAATGGCCATATGTTCATCTAAAATTGCCCAATTTCAATTATAAAGGTGTTTTTAGAATTCACTCGATTTTTGGAACAAAACTGCATTAAAATAATTTGACGTCCGACTCATCTAATAAAGATATTAAGGGATATTCTTCGATAAATAGAAAATATATTGAAAGCATTAAATAGGGTCTACCTTGAAATAAATGGCCATATCTTCGTCAAAAATTGCCCCATTTCAATTATAAAGATGTTTTTAGAATTCACTTGATCTTTGGAAAAAAGCTGCATTAAAATAATTTGACTTCCGACTCATCTAAAAAAGATATTAAGGGATATTCTTCGATAAATAGAAAATATATGGAAAGCATTAAATAGGGTCTACCTTGAAATAAATGGCCATATCTTCGTCAAAAATTGCCCCACTTCAATTATAAAGGTGTTTTCAGAATTCACTTGATCTTTGAAACAAAACTGCATTAAAATAATTTGACTTCCGACTCATCTAAGAAAGATATTAAGGGATATTCTTCGATAAATAGAAAATATATGGAAAGCATTAAATAGGGTCTACCTTGAAATAAATGGCCATATCTTCGTCAAAAATTGCCCCATTTCAATTATAAAGGTGTTTTTTGAATTCACTCGATCTTTGGAAGAAAACTGCATTAAAATAATTTGACGTCCGACTCATCTAAGAAAGATATTAAGGGATATTCTTCGATAAATAGAAAATATATGGAAAGCATTAAATAGGGTCTACCTTGAAATAAATGGCCATATCTTCGTCAAAAATTGCCCCATTTCAATTATAAAGGTGTTTTTAGAATTCACTTGATCTTTGGAACAAAACTGCATTAAAATAATTTGACTTCCGACTCATCTAAGAAAGATATTAAGGGATATTCTTCGATAAATAGAAAATATATGGAAAGCATTAAATAGTGTCTACCTTGAAATAAATGGCCATATCTTCGTCAAAAATTGCCCCATTTCAATTATAAAGGTGTTTTTAGAATTCACTTGATCTTTGGAACAAAACTGCATTAAAATAATTTGACTTCCGACTCATCTAAGAAAGATATTAAGGGATATTCTTCGATAAATAGAAAATATATGGAAAGCATTAAATAGGGTCTACCTTGAAATAAATGGCCATATCTTCGTCAAAAATTGCCCCATTTCATTTATAAAGGTGTTTTTAGAATTCACTCAATCTTTGAAACAAAACTGCATTAAAATAATTTGACTTCCGACTCATCTAAGAAAGATATTAAGGGATATTCTTCGATAAATAGAAAATATATGGAAAGCATTAAATAGGGTCTACCTTGAAATAAATGGCCATATGTTCATCTAAAATTGCCCAATTTCAATTATAAAGGTGTTTTTAGAATTCACTCGATTTTTGGAACAAAACTGCATTAAAATAATTTGACGTCCGACTCATCTAATAAAGATATTAAGGGATATTCTTCGATAAATAGAAAATATATGGAAAGCATTAAATAGGGTCTACCTTGAAATAAATGGCCATATCTTCGTCAAAAATTGCCCCATTTCAATTATCAAGATGTTTTTAGAATTCACTTGATCTTTGGAACAAAACTGCATTAAAATAATTTGACTTCCGACTCATCTAAGAAAGATATTAAGGGATATTCTTCGATAAATAGAAAATATATGGAAAGCATTAAATAGGGTCTACCTTGAAATAAATGGCCATATCTTCGTCAAAAATTGCCCCACTTCAATTATAAAGGTGTTTTCAGAATTCACTTGATCTTTGAAACAAAACTGCATTAAAATAATTTGACTTCCGACTCATCTAAGAAAGATATTAAGGGATATTCTTCGATAAATAGAAAATATATGGAAAGCATTAAATAGGGTCTACCTTGAAATAAATGGCCATATCTTCGTCAAAAATTGCCCCATTTCAATTATAAAGGTGTTTTTTGAATTCACTCGATCTTTGGAAGAAAACTGCATTAAAATAATTTGACGTCCGACTCATCTAAGAAAGATATTAAGGGATATTCTTCGATAAATAGAAAATATATGGAAAGCATTAAATAGGGTCTACCTTGAAATAAATGGCCATATCTTCGTCAAAAATTGCCCCATTTCAATTATAAAGGTGTTTTTAGAATTCACTTGATCTTTGGAACAAAACTGCATTAAAATAATTTGACTTCCGACTCATCTAAGAAAGATATTAAGGGATATTCTTCGATAAATAGAAAATATATGGAAAGCATTAAATAGTGTCTACCTTGAAATAAATGGCCATATCTTCGTCAAAAATTGCCCCATTTCAATTATAAAGGTGTTTTTAGAATTCACTTGATCTTTGGAACAAAACTGCATTAAAATAATTTGACTTCCGACTCATCTAAGAAAGATATTAAGGGATATTCTTCGATAAATAGAAAATATATGGAAAGCATTAAATAGGGTCTACCTTGAAATAAATGGCCATATCTTCGTCAAAAATTGCCCCATTTCATTTATAAAGGTGTTTTTAGAATTCACTCAATCTTTGAAACAAAACTGCATTAAAATAATTTGACTTCCGACTCATCTAAGAAAGATATTAAGGGATATTCTTCGATAAATAGAAAATATATGGAAAGCATTAAATAGGGTCTACCTTGAAATAAATGGCCATATCTTCGTCAAAAATTGCCCCATTTCAATTATAAAGGTGTTTTTAGAATTCACTTGATCTTTGGAATAAAACTGCATTAAAATAATTTGACTTCCGACTCATCTAAGAAAGATATAAAGGGATATTCTTCGATAAATAGAAAATATATGGAAAGCATTAAATAGGGTCTACCTTGAAATAAATGGCCATATGTGCGTCAAAAATTGCCCCATTTCAATTATAAAGGTGTTTTTAGAATTCACTTGATCTTTGGAACAAAACTGCATTAAATTAATTTGACTTCCGACTCAACTAAGAAAGATATTAAGGGATATTCTTCGATAAATAGAAAATATATGGAAAGCATTAAATAGGGTCTACCTTGAAATAAATGGCCATATCTTCGTCAAAAATTGCCCCATTTCAATTATAAAGGTGTTTTTAGAATTCACTTGATCTTTGGAACAAAACTGCATTAAAATAATTTGACTTCCGACTCAACTAAGAAAGATATTAAGGGATATTCTTCGATAAATAGAAAATATATGGAAAGCATTAAATAGGGTCTACCTTGAAATAAATGGCCATATCTTCGTCAAAAATTGCCCCATTTCAATTATAAAGGTGTTTTTAGAATTCACTTGATCTTTGAAAACAAACTGCATTAAAATAATTTGACTTCCGACTCATCTAAGAAAGATATTAGGGGATATTCTTCGATAAATAGAAAATATATGGAAAGCATTAAATAGGGTCTACCTTGAAATAAATGGCCATATCTTCGTCAAAAATTGCCCCACTTCAATTATAAAGGTGTTTTCAGAATTCACTTGATCTTTGAAACAAAACTGCATTAAAATAATTTGACTTCCGACTCATCTAAGAAAGATATTAAGGGATATTCTTCGATAAATAGAAAATATATGGAAAGCATTAAATAGTGTCTACCTTGAAATAAATGGCCATATCTTCGTCAAAAATTGCCCCATTTCAATTATAAAGGTGTTTTTAGAATTCGCTCGATCTTTGGAACAAAACTGCATTAAAATAATTTGACTTCCGACTCATCTAAGAAAGATATTAAGGGATATTCTTCGATAAATAGAAAATATATGGAAAGCATTAAATAGGGTCTACCTTGAAATAAATGGCCATATGTTCATCTAAAATTGCCCAATTTCAATTATAAAGGTGTTTTTAGAATTCACTCGATTTTTGGAACAAAACTGCATTAAAATAATTTGACGTCCGACTCATCTAATAAAGATATTAAGGGATATTCTTCGATAAATAGAAAATATATGGAAAGCATTAAATAGGGTCTACCTTGAAATAAATGGCCATATCTTCGTCAAAAATTGCCCCATTTCAATTATAAAGATGTTTTTAGAGTTCACTTGATCTTTGAAAAAAAGCTGCATTAAAATAATTTGACTTCCGACTCATCTAAAAAAGATATTAAGGGATATTCTTCGATAAATAGAAAATATATGGAAAGCATTAAATAGGGTCTACCTTGAAATAAATGGCCATATCTTCGTCAAAAATTGCCCCACTTCAATTATAAAGGTGTTTTCAGAATTCACTTGATCTTTGAAACAAAACTGCATTAAAATAATTTGACTTCCGGCTCATCTAAGAAAGATATTAAGGGATATTCTTCGATAAATAGAAAATATATGGAAAGCATTAAATAGGGTCTACCTTGAAATAAATGGCCATATCTTCGTCAAAAATTGCCCCATTTCAATTATAAAGGTGTTTTTTGAATTCACTCGATCTTTGGAAGAAAACTGCATTAAAATAATTTGACGTCCGACTCATCTAAGAAAGATATTAAGGGATATTCTTCGATAAATAGAAAATATATGGAAAGCATTAAATAGGGTCTACCTTGAAATAAATGGCCATATCTTCGTCAAAAATTGCCCCATTTCAATTATAAAGGTGTTTTTAGAATTCACTTGATCTTTGGAACAAAACTGCATTAAAATAATTTGACTTCCGACTCATCTAAGAAAGATATTAAGGGATATTCTTCGATAAATAGAAAATATATGGAAAGCATTAAATAGTGTCTACCTTGAAATAAATGGCCATATCTTCGTCAAAAATTGCCCCATTTCAATTATAAAGGTGTTTTTAGAATTCACTTGATCTTTGGAACAAAACTGCATTAAAATAATTTGACTTCCGACTCATCTAAGAAAGATATTAAGGGATATTCTTCGATAAATAGAAAATATATGGAAAGCATTAAATAGGGTCTACCTTGAAATAAATGGCCATATCTTCGTCAAAAATTGCCCCATTTCAATTATAAAGGTGTTTTTAGAATTCACTCAATCTTTGAAACAAAACTGCATTAAAATAATTTGACTTCCGACTCATCTAAGAAAGATATTAAGGGATATTCGATAAATAGAAAATATATGGAAAGCATTAAATAGGGTCTACCTTGAAATAAATGGCCATATCTTCGTCAAAAATTGCCCCATTTCAATTATAAGGGTGTTTTTAGAATTCACTTGATCTTTGGAATAAAACTGCATTAAAATAATTTGACTTCCGACTCATCTAAGAAAGATATAAAGGGATATTCTTCGATAAATAGAAAATATATGGAAAGCATTAAATAGGGTCTACCTTGAAATAAATGGCCATATGTGCGTCAAAAATTGCCCCATTTCAATTATAAAGGTGTTTTTAGAATTCACTTGATCTTTGGAACAAAACTGCATTAAATTAATTTGACTTCCGACTCAACTAAGAAAGATATTAAGGGATATTCTTCGATAAATAGAAAATATATGGAAAGCATTAAATAGGGTCTACCTTGAAATAAATGGCCATATCTTCGTCAAAAATTGCCCCATTTCAATTATAAAGGTGTTTTTAGAATTCACTTGATCTTTGGAACAAAACTGCATTAAATTAATTTGACTTCCGACTCAACTAAGAAAGATATTAAGGGATATTCTTCGATAAATAGAAAATATATGGAAAGCATTAAATAGGGTCTACCTTGAAATAAATGGCCATATCTTCGTCAAAAATTGCCCCATTTCAATTATAAAGGTGTTTTTAGAATTCACTTGATCTTTGAAAACAAACTGCATTAAAATAATTTGACTTCCGACTCATCTAAGAAAGATATTAAGGGATATTCTTCGATAAATAGAAAATATATGGAAAGCATTAAATAGTGTCTACCTTGAAATAAATGGCCATATCTTCGTCAAAAATTGCCCCATTTCAATTATAAAGGTATTTTTAGAATTCACTTGATCTTTGGAACAAAACTGCATTAAAATAATTTGACTTCCGACTCATCTAAAAAAGATATAAAGGGATATTCTTCGATAAATAGAAAATATATTGAAAGCATTAAATAGGGTCTACCTTGAAATAAATGACCATATCTTCGTCAAAAATTGCCCCATTTCAATTATAAAGGTGTTTTTCGAATTCACTCGATCTTTGAAAGAAAACTGCATTAAAATAATTTGACTTCCGACTCATCTAAGAAAGGTATTAAGGGATATTCTTCGATAAATAGAAAATATATGGAAAGCATTAAATAGGGTCTACCTTGAAATAAATGGCCATATCTTCGTCAAAAATTGCCCCACTTCAATTATAAAGAAATTTTTAGAATTCACTTGATCTTTGGAACAAAACTGCATTAAAATAATTTGACTTCCGACTCATCTAAGAAAGATATTAAGGGATATTCTTCGATAAATAGAAAATATATGGAAAGCATTAAATAGGGTCTACCTTGAAATAAATGGCCATATCTGCGTCAAAAATTGCCCCATTTCAATTATAAAGGTGTTTTTAGAATTCACTTGATCTTTGGAACAAAACTGCATTAAAATAATTTGACTTCCGAATCATCTAAGAAAGATATTAAGGGATATTCTTTGATAAATAGAAAATATATGGAAAGCATTAAATAGGGTCTACCTTGAAATAAATGGTCATATCTTCGTCAAAAATTGCCCCATTTCAATTATAAAGGTGTTTTTAGAATTCGCTCGATCTTTGAAACAAAACTGCATTAAAATAATTTGACTTCCGACTCATCTAAGAAAGATATTAAGGGATATTCTTCGATAAATAGAAAATATATGGAAAGCATTAAATAGGGTCTACCTTGAAATAAATGGCCATATCTTCGTCAAAAATTGCCCCATTTCAATTATAAAGGTGTTTTTAGAATTCACTTGATCTTTGGAACAAAACTGCATTAAAATAATTTGACTTCCGACTCATCTAAGAAAGATATTAAGGGATATTCGATAAATAGAAAATATATGGAAAGCATTAAATAGTGTCTACCTTGAAATAAATGGCCATATCTTCGTCAAAAATTGCCCCATTTCAATTATAAAGGTGTTTTTAGAATTCGCTCGATCTTTGGAACAAAACTGCATTAAAATAATTTGACTTCCGACTCATCTAAGAAAGATATTAAGGGATATTCTTCGATAAATAGAAAATATATGGAAAGCATTAAATAGGGTCTACCTTGAAATAAATGGCCATATGTTCATCTAAAATTGCCCAATTTCAATTATAAAGGTGTTTTTAGAATTCACTCGATTTTTGGAACAAAACTGCATTAAAATAATTTGACGTCCGACTCATCTAATAAAGATATTAAGGGATATTCTTCGATAAATAGAAAATATATGGAAAGCATTAAATAGGGTCTACCTTGAAATAAATGGCCATATCTTCGTCAAAAATTGCCCCATTTCAATTATAAAGATGTTTTTAGAATTCACTTGATCTTTGGAAAAAAGCTGCATTAAAATAATTTGACTTCCGACTCATCTAAAAAAGATATTAAGGGATATTCTTCGATAAATAGAAAATATATGGAAAGCATTAAATAGGGTCTACCTTGAAATAAATGGCCATATCTTCGTCAAAAATTGCCCCACTTCAATTATAAAGGTGTTTTCAGAATTCACTTGATCTTTGAAACAAAACTGCATTAAAATAATTTGACTTCCGACTCATCTAAGAAAGATATTAAGGGATATTCTTCGATAAATAGAAAATATATGGAAAGCATTAAATAGGGTCTACCTTGAAATAAATGGCCATATCTTCGTCAAAAATTGCCCCATTTCAATTATAAAGGTGTTTTTTGAATTCACTCGATCTTTGGAAGAAAACTGCATTAAAATAATTTGACGTCCGACTCATCTAAGAAAGATATTAAGGGATATTCTTCGATAAATAGAAAATATATGGAAAGCATTAAATAGGGTCTACCTTGAAATAAATGGCCATATCTTCGTCAAAAATTGCCCCATTTCAATTATAAAGGTGTTTTTAAAATTCACTTGATCTTTGAAACAAAACTGCATTAAAATAATTTGACTTCCGACTCATCTAAGAAAGATATTAAGGGATATTCTTCGATAAATAGAAAATATATGGAAAGCATTAAATAGTGTCTACCTTGAAATAAATGGCCATATCTTCGTCAAAAATTGCCCCATTTCAATTATAAAGGTTTTTTTAGAATTCACTTGATCTTTGGAACAAAACTGCATTAAAATAATTTGACTTCCGACTCATCTAAGAAAGATATTAAGGGATATTCTTCGATAAATAGAAAATATATGGAAAGCATTAAATAGGGTCTACCTTGAAATAAATGGCCATATCTTCGTCAAAAATTGCCCCATTTCAATTATAAAGGTGTTTTTAGAATTCGCTCGATCTTTGAAACAAAACTGCATTAAAATAATTTGACTTCCGACTCATCTAAGAAAGATATTAAGGGATATTCTTCGATAAATAGAAACTATATGGAAAGCATTAAAAAGGGTCTACCTTGAAGTAAATGGACATATTTTCGTCAAAAATTGCCCCATTTTAATTATAAAGGTGTTTACAGAATTCACTTGATCTTTGGAACAAAACTGCATTAAAATAATTTGACTTCCGACTCATCTAAGAAAGATATTAAGGGATATTCTTCGATAAATAGAAAATATATGGAAAGCATTAAATAGGGTCTACCTTGAAATAAATGGCCATATCTTCGTCAAAAATTGCCCCACTTCAATTATAAAGGTGTTTTTAGAATTCGCTTAATCTTTGGAAGAAAACTGCTTTAAAATAATTTGACTTCCAACTCATCTAAAAAAGATGTTAAGGGATATTCTTCGATAAATAGAAAATATACGGAAAGCATTAAATAGGGTCTACCTTGAAATAAATGGCCATATCTTCGTCAAAAATTGCCCCATTTCAATTATAAAGGTGTTTTTAGAATTCACTCGATCTTTGGAAGAAAACTGCATTAAAATAATTTGACTTACGACTCATCTAAGAAAGATATTAAGGGATATTCTTCGATAAATAGAAAATATATGGAAAGCATTAAATAGGGTCTACCTTGAAATAAATGGCCATATCTTCGTCAAAAATTGCCCCATTTCAATTATAAAGGTGTTTTTAGAATTCACTCGATCTTTGGAAGAAACTGCATTAAAATAATTTGACTTCCGACTCATCTAAGAAAGATATTAAGGGATATTCTTCGATAAATAGAAAATATATGGAAAGCATTTAATAGGGTCTACCTTGAAATAAATGGCCATATCTTCGTCAAAAATTGCCCCATTTCAATTATAAAGGTGTTTCTAGAATTCACTTGATTTTTGGAACAAAACTGCATTAAAATAATTTGACTACCGACTCATCTAAGAAAGATATTAAGGGATATTCTTCGCTAAATAGAAAATATATGGAAAGCATTAAATAGTGTCTACCTTGAAATAAATGGCCATATCTTCGTCAAAAATTGCCCCATTTCAATTATAAAGGTGTTTTTAGAATTCACTTGATCTTTTGAAAGAAAACTGCATTAAAATAATTTGACTTTCGACTCATCTAAGAAAGATATTAAGGGATATTCGATAAATAGAAAATATATTGAAAGCATTAAATAGGGTCTACCTTGAAATAAATAGCCATATCTTCGTCAAAAATTGCCCCACTTCAATTATAAAGGTGTTTTTAGAATTCACTCAATCTTTGAAACAAAACTGCATTAAAATAATTTGACTTACGACTCATCTAAGAAAGATATTAAGGGATATTCTTCGATAAATAGAAAATATATGGAAAGCATTAAATAGTGTCTACCTTGAAATAAATGGCCATATCTTCGTCAAAAATTGCCCCATTTCAATTATAAAGGTGTTTTTAGAATTCACTTGATCTTTGGAACCAAACTGCATTAAAATAATTTGACTTCCGATTCATCTAAAAAAGATATTAAGGGATATTCTTCGATAAATAGAAAATATATGGAAAGCATTAAATAGTGTCTACCTTGAAATAAATGGCTATATCTTCGTCAAAAATTGCCCCATTTCAATTATAAAGGTGTTTTTAGAATTCACTTGATCTTTGGAACAAAACTGCATTAAAATAATTTGACTCCCGACTCATCTAAGAAAGATATTAAGGGATATTCTTTGATAAATAGAAAATATATGGAAAGCATTAAATAGGGTCTACCTTGAAATAAATGGCCATATCTTCGTCAAAAATTGCCCCATTTCAATTATAAAGGTGTTTTTAGAATTCGCTCGATCTTTGGAACAAAACTGCATTAAAATAATTTGACGTCCGGCTCATCTAAGAAAGATATTAAGGGATATTCTTCGATAAATAGAAAATATATGGAAAGCATTAAATAGGGTCTACCTTGAAATAAATGGCCATATCTTCGTCAAAAATTGCCCCACTTCAATTATAAAGGTGTTTTTAGAATTCGCTTAATCTTTGAAAGAAAACTGCATTAAAATAATTTGACTTCCAACTCATCTAAAAAAGATATTAAGGGATATTCTTCGATAAATAGAAAATATACGGAAAGCATTAAATAGGGTCTACCTTGAAATAAATGGCCATATCTTCGTCAAAAATTGCCCCACTTCAATTATAAAGGTGTTTTTAGAATTCACTCAATCTTTGAAACAAAACTGCATTAAAATAATTTGACTTACGACTCATCTAAGAAAGATATTAAGGGATATTCTTCGATAAATAGAAAATATATGGAAAGCATTAAATAGGGTCTACCTTGAAATAAATGGCCATATCTTCGTCAAAAATTGCCCAATTTCAATTATAAAGGTGTTTTTCGAATTCACTTGATCTTTGGAACAAACTGCATTAAAATAATTTGACTTCCGACTCATCTAAGAAAGATATTAAGGGATATTCTTTGATAAATAGAAAATATATGGAAAGCATTAAATAGTGTCTACCTTGAAATAAATGGCCATATCTTCGTCAAAAATTGCCCCATTTCAATTATAAAGGTGTTTTTAGAATTCACTTGATCTTTGAAACAAAACTGCATTAAAATAATTTGACTTCCGACTTATCTAAGAAAGATATTAAGGGATATTCTTTGATAAATAGAAAATATATGGAAAGCATTAAATAGGCTCTACCTTGAAATAAATGGCCATATCTTCGTCAAAAATTGCCCCATTTCAATTATAAAGGTGTTTTTAGAATTCACTTGATCTTTGGAACAAAACTGCATTAAAATAATTTGACTTCCGACTCATCTAAGAAAGATATTAAGGGATATTCTTCGATAAATAGAAAATATATGGAAAGCATTAAATAGGGTCTACCTTGAAATAAATGGCCATATCTTCGTCAAAAATTGCCCCATTTCAATTATAAAGGTGTTTTTAGAATTCACTTAACCTTTGGAACAAAACTGCATTAAAATAATTTGACTTCCGACTCATCTAAAAAAGAAATTAAGGGATATTCTTTGATAAATAGAAAATATATGGAAAGCATTAAATAGGGTCTTCCTTGAAATAAATGGCCATATCTTCGTCAAAAATTGCCCCACTTCAATTATAAAGGTGTTTTTAGAATTCACTTGATCTTTGGAACAAAACTGCATTAAAATAATTTGACTTACGACTCATCTAAGAAAGATATTAAGGGATATTCTTCTATAAATAGAAAATATATGGAAAGCATTAAATAGGGTCTACCTTGAAATAAATGGCCATATCTTCGTCAAAAATTGCCCCATTTCAATTATAAAGGTGTTTTTAGAATTCACTTGATCTTTGGAACAAACTGCATTAAAATAATTTGACTTCCGACTCATCTAATAAAGATATTAAGGGATATTCTTCGATAAATAGAAAATATATGGGAAAGCATTAAATAGTGTCTACCTTGAAATAAATGGCCATATCTTCGTCAAAATGCCCATTTCAATTATAAAGGTGTTTTTAGAATTCACTCGATCTTTGAAACAAAACTGCATTAAAATAATTTGACTCCCGACTCATCTAAGAAAGATATTAAGGGATATTCTTTGATAATTAGAAAATATATGGAAAGCATTAAATAGGGTCTACCTTGAAATAAATGGCCATATCTTCGTCAAAAATTGCCCCACTTCAATTATAAAGGTGTTTTTAGAATTCGCTTAATCTTTGAAAGAAAACTGCATTAAAATAATTTGACTTCCGACTCATCTAAAAAAGATATTAAGGGATATTCTTCGATAAATAGAAAATATACGGAAAGCATTAAATAGGGTCTACCTTGAAATAAATAGCCATATCTTCGTCAAAAATTGCCCCACTTCAATTATAAAGGTGTTTTTAGAATTCACTCAATCTTTGAAACAAAACTGCATTAAAATAATTTGACTTACGACTCATCTAAGAAAGATATTAAGGGATATTCTTCGATAAATAGAAAATATATGGAAAGCATTAAATAGGGTCTACCTTGAAATAAATGGCCATATCTTCGTCAAAAATTGCCCCATTTCAATTATAATGGTGTTTTTAGAATTCACTTGATCTTTGGAACAAACTGCATTAAAATAATTTGACTTCCGACTCATCTAAGAAAGATATTAAGGGATATTCTTCGATAAATAGAAAATATATGGAAAGCATTAAATAGTGTCTACCTTGAAATAAATGGCCATATCTTCGTCAAAAATTGCCCCATTTCAATTATAAAAGTGTTTTTAGAATTCACTTGATCTTTGAAACAAAACTGCATTAAAATAATTTGACTCCCGACTCATCTAAGAAAGATATTAAGGGATATTCTTTGATAAATAGAAAATATATGGAAAGCATTAAATAGGGTCTACCTTGAAATAAATGGCCATATCTTCGTCAAAAATTGCCCCATTTCAATTATAAAGGTGTTTTTAGAATTCGCTCGATCTTTGGAACAAAACTGCATTAAAATAATTTGACGTCCGGCTCATCTAAGAAAGATATTAAGGGATATTCTTCGATTAACAGAAAATATATGGAAAGCATTAAATAGGGTCTACCTTGAAATAAATGGCCATATCTTCGTCAAAAATTGCCCCATTTCAATTATAAAGGTGTTTTTAGAATTCGCTTAATCTTTGAAAGAAAACTGCATTAAAATAATTTGACTTCCAACTCATCTAAAAAAGATATTAAGGGATATTCTTCGATAAATAGAAAATATACGGAAAGCATTAAATAGGGTCTACCTTGAAATAAATGGCCATATCTTCGTCAAAAATTGCCCCACTTCAATTATAAAGGTGTTTTTAGAATTCACTCAATCTTTGAAACAAAACTGCATTAAAATAATTTGACTTACGACTCATCTAAGAAAGATATTAAGGGATATTCTTCGATAAATAGAAAATATATGGAAAGCATTAAATAGGGTCTACCTTGAAATAAATGGCCATATCTTCGTCAAAAATTGCCCAATTTCAATTATAAAGGTGTTTTTCGAATTCACTTGATCTTTGGAAAAAACTGCATTAAAATAATTTGACTTCCGACTCATCTAAGAAAGATATTAAGGGATATTCTTTGATAAATAGAAAATATATGGAAAGCATTAAATAGTGTCTACCTTGAAATAAATGGCCATATCTTCGTCAAAAATTGCCCCATTTCAATTATAAAGGTGTTTTTAGAATTCACTTGATCTTTGAAACAAAACTGCATTAAAATAATTTGACTTCCGACTTATCTAAGAAAGATATTAAGGGATATTCTTTGATAAATAGAAAATATATGGAAAGCATTAAATAGGGTCTACCTTGAAATAAATGGCCATATCTTCGTCAAAAATTGCCCCATTTCAATTATAAAGGTGTTTTTAGAATTCACTTGATCTTTGGAACAAAACTGCATTAAAATAATTTGACTTCCGACTCATCTAAGAAAGATATTAAGGGATATTCTTCGATAAATAGAAAATATATGGAAAGCATTAAATAGGGTCTACCTTGAAATAAATGGCCATATCTTCGTCAAAAATTGCCCCATTTCAATTATAAAGGTGTTTTTAGAATTCACTTAACCTTTGGAACAAAACTGCATTAAAATAATTTGACTTACGACTCATCTAAGAAAGATATTAAGGGATATTCTTCTATAAATAGAAAATATATGGAAAGCATTAAATAGGGTCTACCTTGAAATAAATGGCCATATCTTCGTCAAAAATTGCCCCATTTCAATTATAAAGGTGTTTTTAGAATTCACTCGATCTTTGGAACAAAACTGCATTAAAATAATTTGACTTCCGACTCATCTAAGAAAGATATTAAGGGATATTCTTCGATAAATAGAAAATATATGGAAAGCATTAAATAGGGTCTACCTTGAAATAAATGGCCATATCTTCGTCAAAAATTGCCCCATTTCAATTATAAAGATGTTTTTAGAATTCACTTGATCTTTGGAACAAAACTGCATTAAAATAATTTGACTTCCGACTCATCTAAAAAAGATATTAAGGGATATTCTTCGATAAATAGAAAATATATGGAAAGCATTAAATAGGGTCTACCTTGAAATAAATGGCCATATCTTCATCTAAAATTGCCCCATTTCAATTATAAAGGTGTTTTTAGAATTCGCTTAATCTTTGAAACAAAACTGCATTAAAATAATTTGACTTCCGACTCATCTAAGAAAGATATTAAGGGATATTCTTCGATAAATAGAAAATATATGGAAAGCATTAAATAGGGTCTACCTTGAAATAAATGGCCATATCTTCGTCAAAAATTGCCCCATTTCAATTATAAAGGTGTTTTTAGAATTCACTCGATCTTTGGAAGAAAACTGCATTAAAATAATTTGACGTCCGACTCATCTAAGAAAGATATTAAGGGATATTCGATAAATAGAAAATATATGAAAAAGCATTAAATAGGGTCTACCTTGAAATAAATGGCCATATCTTCGTCAAAAATTGCCCCATTTCAATTATATAGGTGTTTTTAGAATTCGCTTAATCTTTGAAACAAAACTGCACTAAAATAATTTGACTTCCGACTCATCTAAGAAAGATATTAAGGGATATTCTTCGATAAATAGAAAATATATGGAAAGCATTAAATAGGGTCTACCTTGAAATAAATGGCCATATCTTTGTCAAAAATTGCCCCATTTCAATTATAAAGGTGTTTTTAGAATTTGACTTCCGACTCATCTAAGAAAGATATTAAGGGATATTCTTCGATAAATAGAAAATATATGGAAAGCATTAAATAAGGTCTACCTTGAAATAAATGGCCATATCTTCATCTAAAATTGCCCAATTTCAATTATAAAGGTGTTTTAAGAATTCGCTTGATCTTTGGAACAAAACTGCATTAAAATAATTTGACTTCCGACTCATCTAAGAAAGATATTAAGGGATATTCGATAAATAGAAAATATATGGAGAGCATTAAATAGGGTCTACCTTGAAATAAATGGCCATATCTTTCCTCAAAAATTGCCCCTTTCAATTATAAAGGTGTTTTTAGAATTCGCTCGATCTTTGGAACAAAACTGCATTAAAATAATTTGACTTCCGACTCATCTAAGAAAGATATTAAGGGATATTCTTCGATAAATAGAAAATATATGGAAAGCATTAAATAGGGTCTACCTTGAAATAAATGGCCATATCTTCATCTAAAATTGCCCAATTTCAATTATAAAGGTGTTTTTAGAATTCGCTTGATCTTTGGAACAAAACTGCATTAAAATAATTTGACTTCCGACTCATCTAAGAAAGATATTAAGGGATATTCTTCGATAAATAGAAAATATATGGAAAGCATTAAATAGGGTCTACCTTGAAATAAATGGCCATATCTTCGTCAAAAATTGACCCCATTTCAATTTATAAAGGTGTTCTCTAGAATTCACTCGATCTTTGGAACAAAACTGCACTAAAATAATTTGACTTCCGACTCATCTAAGAAAGATTTTAAGGGATATTCTTCGATAAATAGAAAATATATGGAAAGCATTAAATAGGGTCTACCTTGAAATAAATGGCCATATCTTCGTCAAAAATTGCCCCACTTCAATTATAAAGGTGTTTTTAGAATTCGCTTAATCTTTGAAATAAAACTGCATTAAAATAATTTGACTTCCGACTCATCTAAGAAAGATATTAAGGGATATTCTTCGATAAATAGAAAATATATGGAAAGCATTAAATAGGGTCTACCTTGAAATAAATGGCCATATCTTCGTCAAAAATTGCCCCACTTCAATTATAAAGGTGTTTTCAGAATTCACTTGATCTTTGAAACAAAACTGCATTAAAATAATTTGACTTCCGACTCATCTAAGAAAGATATTAAGGGATATTCTTCGATAAATAGAAAATATATGGAAAGCATTAAATAGGGTCTACCTTGAAATAAATGGCCATATCTTCGTCAAAAATTGCCCCATTTCAATTATAAAGGTGTTTTTTGAATTCACTCGATCTTTGGATGAAAACTGCATTAAAATAATTTGACGTCCGACTCATCTAAGAAAGATATTAAGGGATATTCTTCGATAAATAGAAAATATATGGAAAGCATTAAATAGTGTCTACCTTGAAATAAATGGCCATATCTTCGTCAAAAATTGCCCCATTTCAATTATAAAGGTGTTTTTAGAATTCACTTGATCTTTGGAACAAAACTGCATTAAAATAATTTGACTTCCGACTCATCTAAGAAAGATATTAAGGGATATTCTTCGATAAATAGAAAATATATGGAAAGCATTAAATAGGGTCTACCTTGAAATAAATGGCCATATCTTCGTCAAAAATTGCCCCATTTCAATTATAAAGGTATTTTTAGAATTCACTTGATATTTGGAACAAAACTGCATTAAAATAATTTGACTTCCGACTCATCTAAGAAAGATATTAAGGGATATTCTTCGATAAATAGAAAATATATGGAAAGCATTAAATAGAGTCTACCTTGAAATAAATGGCCATATCTTCGTCAAAAATTGCCCCATTTCAATTATAAAGGTGTTTTTAGAATTCACTTGATCTTTGGAACAAACTGCATTAAAATAATTTGACTTCCGACTCATCTAAGAAAGATATTAAGGGATATTCTTCGATAAATAGAAAATATATGGAAAGCATTAAATAGTGTCTACCTTGAAATAAATGGCCATATCTTCGTCAAAAATTGCCCCATTTCAATTATAAAGGTGTTTTTAGAATTCGCTCGATCTTTGGAACAAAACTGCATTAAAATAATTTGACGTCCGACTCATCTAAGAAAGATATTAAGGGATATTCTTCGATAAATAGAAAATATATGGAAAGCATTAAATAGGGTCTACCTTGAAATAAATGGCCATATCTTCGTCAAAAATTGCCCCACTTCAATTATAAAGGTGTTTTTAGAATTCGCTTAATCTTTGAAAGAAAACTGCATTAAAATAATTTGACTTCCAACTCATCTAAAAAAGATATTAAGGGATATTCTTCGATAAATAGAAAATATACGGAAAGCATTAAATAGGGTCTACCTTGAAATAAATAGCAATATCTTCGTCAAAAATTGCCCCACTTCAATTATAAAGGTGTTTTTAGAATTCACTCAATCTTTGAAACAAAACTGCATTAAAATAATTTGACTTACGACTCATCTAAGAAAGATATTAAGGGATATTCTTCGATAAATAGAAAATATATGGAAAAGCATTAAATAGGGTCTACCTTGAAATAAATGGCCATATCTTCGTCAAAAATTGCCCCATTTCAATTATAAAGGTGTTTTTCGAATTCACTTGATCTTTGAAACAAACTGCATTAAAATAATTTGACTTCCGACTCATCTAAGAAAGATATTAAGGGATATTCTTTGATAAATAGAAAATATATGGAAAGCATTAAATAGTGTCTACCTTGAAATAAATGGCCATATCTTCGTCAAAAATTGCCCCATTTCAATTATAAAGGTGTTTTTAGAATTCACTTGATCTTTGGAACCAAACTGCATTAAAATAATTTGACTTCCGACTTATCTAAGAAAGATATTAAGGGATATTCTTTGATAAATAGAAAATATATGGAAAGCATTAAATAGGGTCTACCTTGAAATAAATGGCCATATCTTCGTCAAAAATTGCCCCATTTCAATTATAAAGGGTTTTTTAGAATTCACTCGATCTTTGGAACAAAACTGCATTAAAATAATTTGACTTCCGACTCATCTAAGAAAGATATTAAGGGATATTCTTCGATAAATAGAAAATATATGGAAAGCATTAAATAGGGTCTACCTTGAAATAAATGGCCATATCTTCGTCAAAAATTGCCCCATTTCAATTATAAAGATGTTTTTAGAATTCACTTGATCTTTGGAACAAAACTGCATTAAAATAATTTGACTTCCGACTCATCTAAAAAAGATATTAAGGGATATTCTTCGATAAATAGAAAATATATGGAAAGCATTAAATAGGGTCTACCTTGAAATAAATGGCCATATCTTCATCTAAAATTGCCCCATTTCAATTATAAAGGTGTTTTTAGAATTCGCTTAATCTTTTAAACAAAACTGCATTAAAATAATTTGACTTCCGACTCATCTAAGAAAGATATTAAGGGATATTCTTCGATAAATAGAAAATATATGGAAAGCATTAAATAGGGTCTACCTTGAAATAAATGGCCATATCTTCGTCAAAAATTGCCCCATTTCAATTATAAAGGTGTTTTTAGAATTCACTCGATCTTTGGAAGAAAACTGCATTAAAATAATTTGACTTCCGACTCATCTAAGAAAGATATTAAGGGATATTCGATAAATAGAAAATATATGAAAAGCATTAAATAGGGTCTACCTTGAAATAAATGGCCATATCTTCGTCAAAAAATTGCCCCATTTCAATTATATAGGTGTTTTTAGAATTCGCTTAATCTTTGAAACAAAACTGCATTAAAATAATTTGACTTCCGACTCATCTAAGAAAGATATTAAGGGATATTCTTCGATAAATAGAAAATATATGGAAAGCATTAAATAGGGTCTACCTTGAAATAAATGGCCATATCTTCGTCAAAAATTGCCCCATTTCAATTATAAAGGTGTTTTTAGAATTCACTTGATCTTTGGAACAAACTGCATTAAAATAATTTGACTTCCGACTCATCTAAGAAAGATATTAAGGGATATTCTTCGATAAATAGAAAATATATGGAAAGCATTAAATAGTGTCTACCTTGAAATAAATGGCCATATCTTCGTCAAAAATTGCCCCATTTCAATTATAAAGGTGTTTTTAGAATTCGCTCGATCTTTGGAACAAAACTGCATTAAAATAATTTGACTTCCGACTCATCTAAGAAAGATATTAAGGGATATTCTTCGATAAATAGAAAATATATGGAAAGCATTAAATAGTGTCTACCTTGAAATAAATGGCCATATCTTCGTCAAAAATTGCCCCATTTCAATTATAAAGATGTTTTTCGAATTCACTTGATCTTTGAAACAAACTGCATTAAAATAATTTGACTTCCGACTCATCTAAGAAAGATATTAAGGGATATTCTTTGATAAATAGAAAATATATGGAAAGCATTAAATAGTGTCTACCTTGAAATAAATGGCCATATCTTCGTCAAAAATTGCCCCATTTCAATTATAAAGGTGTTTTTAGAATTCACTTGATCTTTGGAACCAAACTGCATTAAAATAATTTGACTTCCGACTTATCTAAGAAAGATATTAAGGGATATTCTTTGATAAATAGAAAATATATGGAAAGCATTAAATAGGGTCTACCTTGAAATAAATGGCCATATCTTCGTCAAAAATTGCCCCATTTCAATTATAAAGGGTTTTTTAGAATTCACTCGATCTTTGGAACAAAACTGCATTAAAATAATTTGACTTCCGACTCATCTAAGAAAGATATTAAGGGATATTCTTCGATAAATAGAAAATATATGGAAAGCATTAAATAGGGTCTACCTTGAAATAAATGGCCATATCTTCGTCAAAAATTGCCCCATTTCAATTATAAAGATGTTTTTAGAATTCACTTGATCTTTGGAACAAAACTGCATTAAAATAATTTGACTTCCGACTCATCTAAGAAAGATATTAAGGGATATTCTTCGATAAATAGAAAATATATGGAAAGCATTAAATAGGGTCTACCTTGAAATAAATGGCCATATCTTCATCTAAAATTGCCCCATTTCAATTATAAAAGTGTTTTTAGAATTCGCTTAATCTTTTAAACAAAACTGCATTAAAATAATTTGACTTCCGACTCATCTAAGAAAGATATTAAGGGATATTCTTCGATAAATAGAAAATATATGGAAAGCATTAAATAGGGTCTACCTTGAAATAAATGGCCATATCTTCGTCAAAAATTGCCCCATTTCAATTATAAAGGTGTTTTTAGAATTCACTCGATCTTTGGAAGAAAACTGCATTAAAATAATTTGACGTCCGACTCATCTAAGAAAGATATTAAGGGATATTCTGATAAATAGAAAATATATGAAAAGCATTAAATAGGGTCTACCTTGAAATAAATGGCCATATCTTCGTCAAAAATTGCCCCATTTCAATTATATAGGTGTTTTTAGAATTCGCTTAATCTTTGAAACAAAACTGCATTAAAATAATTTGACTTCCGACTCATCTAAGAAAGATATTAAGGGATATTCTTCGATAAATAGAAAATATATGGAAAGCATTAAATAGGGTCTACCTTGAAATAAATGGCCATATCTTCGTCAAAAATTGCCCCATTTCAATTATAAAGGTGTTTTTAGAATTATGACTTCCGACTCATCTAAGAAAGATATTAAGGGATATTCTTCGATAAATAGAAAATATATGGAAAGCATTAAATAAGGTCTACCTTGAAATAAATGGCCTTATCTTCTTCAAAAATTGCCCCATTTCAATTATGAAGGTGTTTTTAGAATTCGCTCGATCTTTTAAACAAAACTGCATTAAAATAATTTGACTTCAGACTCATCTAATAAAGATATTATTGGATATTCTTCGATAAATAGAAAATATATGGAAAGCATTAAATAGGGTCTACCTTGAAATAAAAGGCCATATCTTCTTCTAAAATTGCCCAATCTCAATTATAAAGGTGTTTTTATAATTCGCTTGATCTTTGGAACAAAACTGCATTAAAATAATTTGACTGCCGACTCATCTATTAAAGATATTAAGGGATATTCTTCTATAAATAGAAAATATATGGAAAGCATTAAATAAAGTCTACCTTGAAATAAATGGCCATATCTTCGTCAAAAATTGGCACATTTCAATTATAGCGATGTTTATATAATTCACTTGATCTTTGGAACACAACTGCACTAAAATAATTTGACTTCCGACTCATCTAAAATAGATATTAAGGGATATTCTTCGATAAATAGAAAATATATGGAAAGCATTAAATAGGGTCTACCTTGAAATAAATGGCCATATCTTCGTCAAAAATTGCCCCACTTCAATTATAAAGGTGTTTTTAGAATTCGCTTAATCTTTGAAAGAAAACTGCATTAAAATAATTTGACTTCCGACTCATCTAAGAAAGATATTAAGGGATATTCTTCGATAAATAGAAAATATATGGAAAGCATTAATAGGGTCTACCTTGAAATAAATGGCCATATCTTCGTCAAAAATTGCCCCATTTCAATTATAAAGGAGTTTTAGAATTCGCTTAATCTTTGGAAGAAAACTGCATTAAAACAATTTGACTTCCGACTCATCTAAGAAAGATATTAAGGGATATTCTTCGATAAATAGAAAATATATGGAAAGCATTAAATAGGGTCTACCTTGAAATAAATGGCCATATCTTCATCTAAAATTGCCCAATTTCAATTATAAAGGTGTTTTTAGAATTCGCTTGATCTTTGGAACAAAACTGCATTAAAATAATTTGACTTCCGACTCATCTAAAAAAGATATTAAGGGATATTCTTCGATAAATAGAAAATATATGGAAAGCATTAAATAGGGTCTACCTTGAAATAAATGGCCATATCTTCGTGAAAAATTGCCCCATTTCAATTATAAAGGTGTTTTTAGAATTTGACTTCCGACTCATCTAAGAAAGATATTAAGGGATATTCTTCGATAAATAGAAAATATATGGAAAGCATTAAATAAGGTCTACCTTGAAATAAATGGCCATATCTTCATCTAAAATTGCCCAATTTCAATTATAAAGGTGTTTTTAGAATTCACTTGATCTTTGGAACAAAACTGCATTAAAATAATTTGACTTCCGACTCATCTAAGAAAGATATTAAGGGATATTCGATAAATAGAAAATATATGGAGAGCATTAAATAGGGTCTACCTTGAAATAAATGGCCATATCTTCGTCAAAAATTGCCCCATTTCAATTATAAAGGTGTTTTTAGAATTCGCTCGATCTTTAGAACAAAACTGCATTAAAATAATTTGACTTCCGACTCATCTAAGAAAGATATTAAGGGATATTCTTCGATAAATAGAAAATATATGGAAAGCATTAAATAGGGTCTACCTTGAAATAAATGGCCATATCTTCATCTAAAATTGCCCAATTTCAATTATAAAGGTGTTTTTAGAATTCACTCGATCTTTGGATGAAAACTGCATTAAAATATTTTGACGTCCGACTCATCTAAGAAAGATATTAAGGGATATTCTTCGATAAATAGAAAATATATGGAAAGCATTAAATAGGGTCTACCTTGAAATAAATGGCCATATCTTCATCTAAAATTGCCCAATTTCAATTATAAAGGTGTTTTTAGAATTCACTTGATCTTTGGAAAAAACTGCATTAAAATAATTTGACTTCCGACTCATCTAAGAAAGATATTAAGGGATATTCTTCGATAAATAGAAAATATATGGAAAGCATTAAATAGGGTCTACCTTGAAATAAATGGCCATATCTTTGTCTAAAATTGCCCCATTTCAATTATAAAGATGTTTTTAGAATTCACTTGATCTTTGGAACAAAACTGCATTAAAATAATTTGACTTCCGACTCATCTAAGAAAGATATTAAGGGATATTCTTCGATAAATAGAAAATATATGGAAAGCATTAAATAGGGTCTACCTTGAAATAAATGGCCATATCTTCGTCAAAAATTGCCCCATTTCAATTATAAAGGTGTTTTTAGAATTCACTCAATCTTTGGAACAAAACTGCATTAAAATAATTTGACTTTCGACTCATCTAAGAAAGATATTAAGGGATATTCTTCGATTAATAGAAAATATAAGGCAAACATTAAATAGGGTCAACCTTGAAATAAATGGCCATATCTTTGTCTAAAAATGCCTTATTTCAATTATAAAGGTGTTTTTAGAATTCACTTGATCTTTGGAACAAAACTGCATTAAAATAATTTGACTTCCGACTCATCTAAGAAAGATATTAAGGGATATTCTTCGATAAATAGAAAATATATGGAAAGCATTAAATAGGGTCTACCTTGAAATAAATGGCCATATCTTCGTCAAAAATTGCCCCATTTCAATTATAAAGGTGTTTTTAGAATTCACTCGATCTTTGGAACAAAACTGCATTAAAATAATTTGACTTCCGACTCATCTAAGAAAGATATTAAGGGATATTCTTTGATAAATAGAAAATATATGGAAAGCATTAAACAGTGTCTACCTTGAAATAAATGGCCATACATTCGTCAAAAATTGCCCCATTTCAATTATAAAGGTGTTTTTAGAATTCACTTGATCTTTGGAACAAAACTGCATTAAAATAATTTGACTTCCGACTCATCTAAGAAAGACATTAAGGGATATTCTTCGATAAATAGAAAATATATGGAAAGCATTAAATAGTGTCTACCTTGAAATAAATGGCCATATCTTCGTCAAAAATTGCCCCATTTCAATTATAAAGGTATTTTTAGAATTCACTTGATCTTTGGAACAAAACTGCATTAAAATAATTTGACTTCCGACTCATCTAAAAAAGATATTAAGGGATATTCTTCGATAAATAGAAAATATATTGAAAGCATTAAATAGGGTCTACCTTGAAATAAATGACCATATCTTCGTCAAAAATTGCCCCATTTCAATTATAAAGGTGTTTTTAGAATTCACTTGATCTTTGGAAGAAAACTGCATTAAAATAATTTGACTTCCGACTCATCTAAGAAAGATATTAAGGGATATTCTTCGATAAATAGAAAATATATGGAAAGCATTAAATAGGGTCTACCTTGAAATAAATGGCCATATCTTCGTCAAAAATTGCCCCACCTCAATTATAAAGGTGTTTTTAGAATTCACGTAATCTTTGAAACAAAACTGCATTAAAATAATTTGACTTCCGACTCATCTAAAAAAGATATTAAGGGATATTCTTCGATAAATAGAAAATATTTGGAAAGCATTAAATAGGGTCTACCTTGAAATAAATGGCCATATCTGCGTCAAAAATTGCCCCATTTCAATTATAAAGGTGTTTTTAGAATTCACTTGATCTTTGGAACAAAACAGCATTAAAATAATTTCACTTTCGACTCATATAAAAAAAGATATTAAGGGATATTCTTCGATAAATAGAAAATATATTGAAAGCATTAAATAGGGTCTACCTTGAAATAAATGACCATATCTTCGTCAAAAATTGCCCCATTTCAATTATAAAGGTGTTTTTAGAATTCACTCGATCTTTGGAACAAAACTGCATTAAAATAATTTGACTTCCGACTCATCTAAGAAAGATATTAAGGGATATTCTTCGATAAATAGAAAATATATGGAAAGCATTAAACAGTGTCTACCTTGAAATAAATGGCCATATCTTCGTCAAAAATTGCCCCATTTCAATTATAAAGGTGTTTTTAGAATTCACTTGATCTTTGGAACAAAACTGCATTAAAATAATTTGACTTCCGACTCATCTAAGAAAGATATTAAGGGATATTCGATAAATAGAAAATATATGGAAAGCATTAAATAGTGTCTACCTTGAAATAAATGGCCATATCTTCGTCAAAAATTGCCCCATTTCAATTATAAAGGTGTTTTTAGAATTCACTTGATCTTTGGAACAAAACTGCATTAAAAAAATTTGACTTCCGACTCATCTAAGAAAGATATTAAGGGATATTCTTCGATAAATAGAAAATATATGGAAAGCATTAAATAGGGTCTACCTTGAAATAAATGGCCATATCTTCATCTAAAATTGCCCCATTTCAATTATAAAGGTGTTTTTAGAATTCGCTTGATCTTTGGAACAAAAGTGCATTAAAATAATTTGACTTCCGACTCATCTAAGAAAGATATTAAGGGATATTTTTCGATAAATAGAAAATATATGGAGAGCATTAAACAGTGTCTACCTTGAAATAAATGGCCATATCTTCGTCAAAAATTGCCCCATTTCAATTATAAAGGTGTTTTTAGAATTCACTTAATCTTTGAAACAAAACTGCATTAAAATAATTTGACTTCCGACTCATCTAAAAAAGATATTAAGGGATATTCTTCGATAAATAGAAAATATATGGAAAGCATTAAATAGGGTCTACCTTGAAATAAATGGCCATATCTTCGTCAAAAATTGCCCCATTTCAATTATAAAGGTGTTTTTAGATCTTGGGAACAAACTGCACTTGATCTTTGGAACAAAACTGCATTAAAATAATTTGACTTCCGACTCATCTAAGAAAGATATTAAGGGATATTCTTCGATAAATAGAAAATATATGGAAAGCATTAAATAGTGTCTACCTTGAAATAAATGCCCATATCTTCGTCAAAAATTGCCCCATTTCAATTATAAAGGTGATTTTCAAATTCACTTGATCTTTGGAACAAAACTGCATTAAAATAATTTGACTTCCGACTCATCTAAGAAAGATATTAAGGGATATTCTTCGATAAATAGAAAATATATGGAAAGCATTAAATAGGGTCTACCTTGAAATAAATGGCCATATCTTCGTCAAAAATTGCCCCATTTCAATTATAAAGGTGTTTTTAGAATTCACTTGATCTTTGGAACAAAACTGCATTAAAATAATTTGACTTCCGACTCATCTAAGAAAGATATTAAGGGATATTCGATAAATAGAAAATATATGGAAAACATTAAATAGGGTCTACCTTGAAATAAATGGCCATATCTTCGTCAAAAATTGCCCCACTTCAATTACAAAGGTGTTTTTAGAATTCGCTTAATCTTTGAAACAAAACTGCATTAAAATAATATGACTTCCGACTCATCTAAGAAAGATATTAAGGGATATTCTTCGATAAATAGAAAATATATGGAAAGCATTAAATAGTGTCTACCTTGAAATAAATGGCCATATGTTCGTCAAAAATTGCCCCATTTCAATTATAAAGGTGATTTTAGAATTCACTCAATCTTTGGAACAAAACTGCATTAAAATAATTTGACTTCCGACTCATCTAAAAAAGATATTAAGGGATATTCTTCGATAAATAGAAAATATATGGAAAGCATTAAATAGGGTCTACCTTGCAATAAATTGCCATATCTTCGTCAAAAATTGCCCCATTTCAATTATAAAGATGTTTTTAGAATTCACTTGATCTTTGGAACAAAACTGCATTAAAATAATTTGACTTCCGACTCATCTAAGAAAGATATTAAGGGATATTCTTCGATAAATAGAAAATATATGGAAAGCATTAAATAGGGTCTACCTTGAAATAAATGGCCATATCTTCATCTAAAATTGCCCCATTTCAATTATAAAGGTGTTTTTAGAATTCGCTTGATCTTTGGAACAAAAGTGCATTAAAATAATTTGACTTCCGACTCATCTAAGAAAGATATTAAGGGATATTTTTCGATAAATAGAAAATATATGGAGAGCATTAAACAGTGTCTACCTTGAAATAAATGGCCATATCTTCGTCAAAAATTGCCCCATTTCAATTATAAAGGTGTTTTTAGAATTCACTTAATCTTTGAAACAAAACTGCATTAAAATAATTTGACTTCCGACTCATCTAAAAAAGATATTAAGGGATATTCTTCGATAAATAGAAAATATATGGAAAGCATTAAATAGGGTCTACCTTGAAATAAATGGCCATATCTTCGTCAAAAATTGCCCCATTTCAATTATAAAGGTGTTTTTAGATCTTGGGAACAAACTGCACTTGATCTTTGGAACAAAACTGCATTAAAATAATTTGACTTCCGACTCATCTAAGAAAGATATTAAGGGATATTCTTCGATAAATAGAAAATATATGGAAAGCATTAAATAGTGTCTACCTTGAAATAAATGGCCATATCTTCGTCAAAAATTGCCCCATTTCAATTATAAATGTGATTTTCAAATTCACTTGATCTTTGGAACAAAACTGCATTAAAATAATTTGACTTCCAACTCATCTAAGAAAGATATTAAGGGATATTCTTCGATAAATAGAAAATATATGGAAAGCATTAAATAGGGTCTACCTTGAAATAAATGGCCATATCTTCGTCAAAAATTGCCCCATTTCAATTATAAAGGTGTTTTTAGAATTCGCTTAATCTTTGGAACAAAACTGCATTAAAATAATTTGACTTCCGACTCATCTAAGAAAGATATTAAGGGATACTCGATA
Source organism: Drosophila grimshawi (assembly GCF_018153295.1). Classification (NCBI taxonomy): domain Eukaryota; kingdom Metazoa; phylum Arthropoda; class Insecta; order Diptera; family Drosophilidae; genus Drosophila; species Drosophila grimshawi. Next base: position 33,633 of record NW_025062730.1, on the reverse strand, counting down.
AATAGAAAATATATTGAAAGCATTAAATAGGGTCTACCTTGAAATAAATGGCCATATCTTCGTCAAAAATTGCCCCATTTCAATTATAAAGGTGTTTTTAGAATTCACTTGATCTTTGGAACAAAACTGCATTAAAGTAATTTGACTTCCGACTCATCTAAGAAAGATATTAAGGGATATTCGATAAATAGAAAATATATGGAAAGCATTAAATAGGGTCTACCTTGAAATAAATGGCCATATCTTCGTCAAAAATTGCCCCATTTCAATTATAAAGGTGATTTTAGAATTCACTTGATCTTTGGAACAAAACTGCATTAAAATAATTTGACTTCCGACTCATCTAAGAAAGATATTAAGGGATATTCTTCGATAAATAGAAAATATATGGAAAGCATTAAATACAGTCTACCTTGAAATAAATGGCCATATCTTCGTCAAAAATTGCCCCATTTCAATTATAAAGATGTTTTTAGAATTCACTTGATCTTTGAAAGAAAACTGCATTAAAATAATTTGACTTCCGACTCATCTAAGAAAGATATTAAGGGATATTCTTCGATAAATAGAAAATATATGGAAAGCATTAAATATGGTCTACCTTGAAATAAATGGCCATATCTTCGTCAAAAATTGCCCCACTTCAATTATAAAGGTGTTTTTAGAATTCACTCGATCTTTGAAACAAAACTGCATTAAAATAATTTGACTTCCGACTCATCTAAGAAAGATATTAAGGGATATTCTTCGATAAATAGAAAATATATGGAAAGCATTAAATAGGGTCTACCTTGAAATAAATGGCCATATCTTCGTCAAAAATTGCCCCATTTCAATTATAAAGGTGTTTTTAGAATTCACTCGATCTTTGGATGAAAACTGCATTAAAATAATTTGACGTCCGACTCATCTAAGAAAGATATTAAGGGATATTCTTCGATAAATAGAAAATATATGGAAAGCATTAAATAGTGTCTACCTTGAAATAAATGGCCATATCTTCGTCAAAAATTGCCCCATTTCAATTATAAAGGTGTTTTTAGAATTCACTTGATCTTTGGAACAAAACTGCATTGAAATAATTTGACTTCCGACTCATCTAAGAAAGATATTAAGGGATATTCTTCGATAAATAGAAAATATATGGAAAGCATTAAATAGGGTCTACCTTGAAATAAATGGCCATATCTTCGTCAAAAATTGCCCCATTTCAATTACAAAGGTGCTTTTAGAATTCACTTGATCTTTGGAACAAAACTGCATTAAAATAATTTGACTTCCGACTCATCTAAGAAAGATATTAAGGGATATTCTTCGATAAACAGAAAATATATGGAAAGCATTAAACAGTGTCTACCTTGAAATAAATGGCCATACCTTCGTAAAAAATTGCCCCATTTCAATTATAAAGGTGTTTTTAGAATTCACTTGATCTTTGGAACAAAACTGCATTAAAATAATTTGACTTCCGACTCATCTAAGAAAGATATTAAGGGATATTCTTCGATAAATAGAAAATATATGGAAAGCATTAAATAGGGTCTACCTTGAAATAAATGGCCATATCTTCGTCAAAAATTGGCCCATTTCAATTATAAAGGTGTTTTTAGAATTCACTTGATCTTTGGAAGAAAACTGCATTAAAATAATTTGACTTCCGACTCATCTAAGAAAGATATTAAGGGATATTCTTCGATAAATAGAAAATATATGGAAAGCATTAAATAGGGTCTACCTTGAAATAAATGGCCATATCTTCGTCAAAAATTGCCCCATTTCAATTATAAAGGTGTTTTTAGAATTCGCTTGATCTTTGAAACAAAACTGCATTAAAATAATTTGACTTCCGACTCGTCTAAGAAAGATATTAAGGGATATTCTTCGATAAATAGAAAATATATGGAAAGCATTAAATAGTGTCTACCTTGAAATAAATGGCCATATCTTCGTCAAAAATTCCCCCATTTTAATTATAAAGGTATTTTTAGAATTCACTTGATCTTTGGAACAAAACAGCATTAAAATAATTTGACTTCCGACTCATATAAAAAAGATATTAAGGGATATTCTTCGATAAGTAGAAAATATATGGAAAGCATAAATAGGGTCTACCTTGAAATAAATGACCATATCTTCGTCAAAAATTGCCCCATTTCAATTATAAAGGTGTTTTTAGAATTCACTTGATCTTTGGAAGAAAACTGCGTTAAAATAATTTGACTTCCGACTCATCTAAGAAAGATATTAAGGGATATTCGATAAACAGAAAATATATGGAAAGCATTAAATAGGGTCTACCTTGAAATAAATGGCCATATCTTCGTCAAAAATTGCCCCACCTCAATTATAAAGGTGTTTTTAGAATTCACGTAATCTTTGAAACAAAACTGCATTAAAATAATTTGACTTCCGACTCATCTAAAAAAGATATTAAGGGATATTCTTCGATAAATAGAAAATATATGGAAAGCATTAAATAGGGTATACCTTGAAATAAATGGCCATATCTTCATCTAAAATTGCCCAATTTCAATTATAAAGGTGTTTTTAGAATTCACTCGATCTTTGGAAGAAAACTGCATTAAAATAATTTGACTTCCGACTCATCTAAGAAAGATATTAAGGGATATTCTTCGATAAATAGAAAATATATGGAAAGCATTAAACAGTGTCTACCTTGAAATAAATGGCCATATCTTCGTCAAAAATTGCCCCATTTCAATTATAAAGGTGTTTTTCGAATTCACTTGATCTTTGAAACAAACTGCATTAAAATAATTTGACTTCCGACTCATCTAAGAAAGATATTAAGGGATATTCTTTGATAAATAGAAAATATATGGAAAGCATTAAATAGTGTCTACCTTGAAATAAATGGCCATATCTTCGTCAAAAATTGCCCCATTTCAATTATAAAGGTGTTTTTAGAATTCACTTGATCTTTGGAACCAAACTGCATTAAAATAATTTGACTTCCGACTCATCTAAGAAAGATATTAAGGGATATTCTTCGATAAATAGAAAATATATGGAAAGCATTAAATAGGGTCTACCTTGAAATAAATGGCCATATCTTCGTCAAAAATTGCCCCACTTCAATTATAAAGGTGTTTTTAGAATTCGCTCGATCTTTGGAACAAAACTGCATTAAAATAATTTGACTTCCGACTCATCTAAGAAAGATATTAAGGGATATTCTTCGATAAATACAAAATATATGGAAAGCATTAAATAGGGGTCTACCTTGAAATAAATGGCCATATCTTCGTCAAAAGTTGCCCCATTTCAAATTATAAACGTGTTTTTAGAATTCACTTGATCTTTGGAACAAAACTGCATTAAAATAATTTGACTTCCGACTCATCTAAGAAAGATATTAAGGGATATTCGATAAATAGAAAATATATGGAAAGCATTAAATAGGGTCTACCTTGAAATAAATGGCCATATCTTCGTCAAAAATTGCCCCATTTCAATTATAAAGGTGTTTTTAGAATTCACTTGATCTTTGGAAGAAAACTGCATTAAAATAATTTGACTTCCGACTCATCTAAGAAAGATATTAAGGGATATTCGATAAACAGAAAATATATGGAAAGCATTAAATAGGGTCTACCTTGAAATAAATGGCCATATCTTCGTCAAAAATTGCCCCACCTCAATTATAAAGGTGTTTTTAGAATTCACGTAATCTTTGAATCAAAACTGCATTAAAATAATTTGACTTCCGACTCATCTAAAAAAGATATTAAGGGATATTCTTCGATAAATAGAAAATATATGGAAAGCATTAAATAGGGTCTACCTTGAAATAAATGGCCATATCTTCATCTAAAATTGCCCAATTTCAATTATAAAGGTGTTTTTAGAATTCGCTCGATCTTTGAAACAAAACTGCATTAAAATAATTTGACTTCCGACTCATCTAAGAAAGATATTAAGGGATATTCTTCGATAAATAGAAAATATATGGAAAGCATTAAACAGTGTCTACCTTGAAATAAATGGCCATATCTTCGTCAAAAATTGCCCCATTTCAATTATAAAGGTGTTTTTCGAATTCACTTGATCTTTGAAACAAACTGCATTAAAATAATTTGACTTCCGACTCATCTAAGAAAGATATTAAGGGATATTCTTTGATAAATAGAAAATATATGGAAAGCATTAAATAGTGTCTACCTTGAAATAAATGGCCATATCTTCGTCAAAAATTGCCCCATTTCAATTATAAAGGTGTTTTTAGAATTCACTTGATCTTTGGAACCAAACTATTTTAAAATAATTTGACTTCCGACTTATCTAAGAAAGATATTAAGGGATATTCTTTGATAAATAGAAAATATATGGAAAGCATTAAATAGGGTCTACCTTGAAATAAATGGCCATATCTTCGTCAAAAATTGCCCCATTTCAATTATAAAGGTGTTTTTAGAATTCGCTCGATCTTTGGAACAAAACTGCATTAAAATAATTTGACTTCCGACTCATCTAAGAAAGAAATTAAGGGATATTCTTCGATAAATAGAAAATATATGGAAAGCATTAAATAGGGTCTACCTTGAAATAAATGGCCATATCTTCGTCAAAAATTGCCCCATTTCAATTATAAAGGTGTTTTTAGAATTCACTCGATCTTTGGAACAAAACTGCATTAAAATAATTTGACTTCCGACTCATCTAAGAAAGATATTAAGGGATATTCGATAAATAGAAAATATATGGAAAGCATTAAATAGTGTCTACCTTGAAATAAATGGCCATATCTTCGTCAAAAATTGCCCCATTTCAATTATAAAGGTGTTTTTAGAATTCACTTGATCTTTGGAACAAAACTGCATTAAAATAATTTGACTTCCGACTTATCTAAGAAAGATATTAAGGGATATTCTTCGATAAATAGAAAATATATGGAAAGCATTAAATAGGGTCTACCTTGAAATAAATGGCCATATCTTCGTCAAAAATTGCCCAATTTCAATTATAAAGGTGTTTTTAGAATTCACTTGATCTTTGGAACAACACTGCATTAAAATAATTTGACTTCCGACTCATCTAAGAAAGATATTAAGGGATATTCTTCGATAAATAGAAAATATATGGAAAGCATTAAATAGGGTCTACCTTGAAATAAATGGCCATATCTTCATCTAAAATTGCCCAATTTCAATTATAAAGGTGTTTTTAGAATTCACTTGATCTTTGGAACAAAACTGCATTAAAATAATTTGACTTCCGACTCATCTAAGAAAGATATTAAGGGATATTGGATAAATAGAAAATATATGGAAAGCATTAAATGGTGTCTACCTTGAAATAAATGGCCATATCTTCGTCAAAAATTGCCCCATTTCAATTATAAAGGTGTTTTTAGAATTCGCTCGATCTTTGGAACAAAACTCTATTAAAATAATTTGACTTCCGACTCATCTAAGAAAGATATTAAGGGATATTCTTCGATAAATAGAAAATATATGGAAAGCATTAAATAGGGTCTACCTTGAAATAAATGGCCATATCTTCATCTAAAATTGCCCAATTTCAATTATAAAGGTGTTTTTAGAATTCGCTTGATCTTTGGAACAAAACTGCATTAAAATAATTTGACTTCCGACTCATCTAAGAAAGATATTAAGGGATATTCTTCGATAAATAGAAAATATATGGAAAGCATTAAATAGGGTCTACCTTGAAATAAATGGCCATATCTTCGTCAAAAATTGCCCCATTTCAATTATAAAGGTGTTCTTAGAATTCACTTGATCTTTGAAACAAAACTGCATTAAAATAATTTGACTTCCGACTCATCTAAAAAAGATATTAAAGGATATTCTTCGATAAATAGAAAATATATGGAAAGCATTAAATAGTGTCTACCTTGAAATAAATGGCCATATCTTCGTCAAAAATTGCCCCACTTCAATTATAAAGGTGTTTTTAGAATTCGCTTAATCTTTGAAACAAAACTGCATTAAAATAATTTGACTTCCGACTCATCTAAGAAAGATATTAAGGGATATTCTTCGATAAATAGAAAATATATGGAAAGCATTAAATAGGGTCTACCTTGAAATAAATGGCCATATCTTCGTCAAAAATTGCCCCATTTCAATTATAAAGATGTTTTTAGAATTCACTTGATCTTTGGAACAAAACTGCATTAAAATAATTTGACTTCCGACTCATCTAAGAAAGATATTAAGGGATATTCTTCGATAAATAGAAAATATATGGAAAGCATTAAATAGGGTCTACCTTGAAATAAATGGCCATATCTTCGTCTAAAATTGCCCCATTTCAATTATAGAGGTGTTTTTAGAATTCGCTTGATCTTTGGAACAAAACTGCATTAAAATAATTTGACTTCCGACTCATCTAAGAAAGATATTAAGGGATATTCGATAAATAGAAAATATATGGAAAGCATTAAATAGTGTCTACGTTGAAATAAATGGCCATATCTTCGTCAAAAATTGCCCCACTTCAATTATAATGGTGTTTTTAGAATTCGCTTAATCTTTGAAACAAAACTGCATTAAAATAATTTGACTTCCGACTCATCTAAGAAAGATATTAAGGGATATTCTTCGATAAATAGAAAATATATGGAAAGCATTAAATAGGGTCTACCTTGAAATAAATGGCCATATCTTCGTCAAAAATTGCCCCATTTCAATTATAAAGGTGTTTTTAGAATTCACTCGATCTTTGGAAGAAAACTGCATTAAAATAATTTGACTTCCGACTCATCTAAGAAAGATATTAAGGGATATTCTTCGATAAATAGAAAATATATGGAAAGCATTAAATAGGGTCTACCTTGAAATAAATGGCCATATCTTCGTCAAAAATTGCCCCATTTCAATTATAAAGGTGTTTTTAGAATTCACTTGATCTTTGAAACAAAACTGCATTAAAATAATTTGACTTCCGACTCATCTAAGAAAGATATTAAGGGATATTCTTGATTAACTAGAAAATATATGGAAAGCATTAAATAGGGTCTACCTTGAAATAAATGGCCATATCTTCGTCAAAAATTGCCCCATTTCAATTCTAAAGATGTTTTTAGAATTCACTTGATCTTTGGAACAAAACTGCATTAAAATAATTTGACTTCCGACTCATCTAAGAAAGATATTAAGGGATATTCTTCGATAAATAGAAAATATATGGAAAGCATTAAATAGGGTCTACCTTGAAATAAATGGCCATATCTTCGTCCAAAATTGCCCCATTTCAATTATAGAGGTGTTTTTAGAATTTACTCAATCTTTGGAACAAAAACTGGCATTAAAATAATTTGACTTCCGACTCATCTAAGAAAAGATATTAAAGGATATTCGATAAATAGAAAATATATGGAAAGCATTAAATAGGGTCTACCTTGAAATAAATGGCCATATCTTCGTCAAAAATTGCCCCATTTCAATTATAAAGGTGTTTTTAGAATTCGCTTAATCTTTGAAACAAAACTGCATTAAAATAATTTGACTTCCGACTCATCTAAGAAAGATATTAAGGGATATTCTTCGATAAATAGAAAATATATGGAAAGCATTAAATAGGGTCTACCTTGAAATAAATGGCCATATCTTCGTCAAAAATTGCCCCATTTCAATTATAAAGGTGTTTTTAGAATTCACTCGATCTTTGGAAGAAAACTGCATTAAAAGAATTTGACTTCCGACTCATCTAAGAAAGATATTAAGGGATATTCTTCGATAAATAGAAAATATATGGAAAGCATTAAATAGGGTCTACCTTGAAATAAATGGCCATATCTTCGTCAAAAATTGCCCCATTTCAATTATAAAGGTGTTTTTAGAATTCACTTGATCTTTGAAACAAAACTGCATTAAAATAATTTGACTTCCGACTCATCTAAGAAAGATATTAAGGGATATTCTTCGATAAATAGAAAATATATGGAAAGCATTAAATAGGGTCTACCTTGAAATAAATGGCCATATCTTCGTCAAAAATTGCCCCATTTCAATTATAAAGATGTTTTTAGAATTCACTTGATCTTTGGAACAAAACTGCATTAAAATAATTTGACTTCCGACTCATCTAAGAAAGATATTAAGGGATATTCGATAAATAGAAAATATTATGAAAGCATTAAATAGGGTCTACCTTGAAATAAATGGCCATATCTTCGTCAAAAATTGCCCCATTTCAATTATAAAGGTGTTTTTAGAATTCACTTGATCTTTGGAACAAAACTGCATTAAAATAATTTGACTTCCGACTCATCTAAGAAAGATATTAAGGGATATTCTTCGATAAATAGAAAATATATGGAAAGCATTAAATAGGGTCTACCTTGAAATAAATTGCCATATCTTCGTCAAAAATTGTCCCATTTCAATTATAAAGGTGTTTTTAGAACTCACTCGATCTTTGGAACAAAACTGCATTAAAATAATTTGACTTCCGACTCATCTAAGAAAGATATTAAGGGATATTCGATAAATAGAAAATATATTGAAAGCATTAAATAGGGTCTACCTTGAAATAAATGGCCATATCTTCGTCAAAAATTGCCCCACTTCAATTATAAAGGTGTTTTTAGAATTCGCTTAATCTTTGAAACAAAACTGCATTAAAATAATTTGACTTCCGACTCATCTAAGAAAGATATTAAGGGATATTCTTCGATAAATAGAAAATATACGGAAAGCATTAAATAGGGTCTACCTTGAAATAAATAGCCATATCTTCGTCAAAAATTGCCCCACTTCAATTATAAAGGTGTTTTTAGAATTCGCTTAATCTTTGAAACAAAACTGCATTAAAATAATTTGACTTCCGACTCATCTAAGAAAGATATTAAGGGATTTTCTTCGATAAATAGAAAATATATGGAAAGCATTAAATAGTGTCTACCTTGAAATAAATGGCCATATCTTCGTCAAAAATTGCCCCATTTCAATTATAAAGGTGTTTTTAGAATTCACTTGATCTTTGGAACCAAACTGCATTAAAATAATTTGACTTCCGACTTATCTAAGAAAGATATTAAGGGATATTCTTCGATAAATAGAAAATATATGGAAAGCATTAAATAGGGTCTACCTTGAAATAAATGGCCATATCTTCGTCAAAAATTGCCCCATTTCAATTATAAAGATGTTTTTAGAATTCACTTGATCTTTGGAACAAAACTGCATTAAAATAATTTGACTTCCGACTCATCTAAGAAAGATATTAAGGGATATTCTTCGATAAATAGAAAATATATGGAAAGCATTAAATAGGGTCTACCTTGAAATAAATGGCCATATCTTCGTCAAAAATTGCCCCATTTCAATTATAAAGGTGTTTTTAGAATTCACTCGATCTTTGGAAGAAAACTGCCATAAAATAATTTGACGTCCGACTCATCTAAGAAAGATATTAAGGGATATTCTTCGATAAATAGAAAATATATGGAAAGCATTAAATAGGGTCTACCTTGAAATAAATGGCCATATCTTCATCTAAAATTGCCCAATTTCAATTATAAAGGTGTTTTTAGAATTCACTTGATCTTTGGAACAAAACTGCATTAAAATAATTTGACTTCCGACTCATCTAAGAAAGATATTAAGGGATATTCTTCGATAAATAGAAAATATATGGAAAGCATTAAATAGGGTCTACCTTGAAATAAATGGCCATATCTTCGTCAAAAATTGCCCCATTTCAATTATAAAGGTGTTTTTAGAATTCACTTGATCTTTGGAACAAAACTGCATTAAAATAATTGGACTTCCGACTCATCTAAGAAAGATATTAAGGGATATTCTTCGATAAATAGAAAATATATTGAAAGCATTAAATAGGGTCTACCTTGAAATAAATGGCCATATCTTTGTCAAAAATTGCCCCACTTCAATTATAAAGGTGTTTTTAGAATTCACTTGATCTTTGGAACAAAACTGCATTAAAATAATTTGACTTCCGACTCATCTAAAAAAGATATTAAGGGATATTCTTCGATTAATAGAAAATATACGGAAAGCATTAAATAGGGTCTACCTTGAAATAAATGGCCATATCTTCGTCAAAAATTGCCCCATTTCAATTATAAAGGTGTTTTTAGAATTCGCTTAATCTTTGAAATAAAACTGCATTAAAATAATTTGACTTCCGACTCATCTAAGAAAGATAGATATTCTTCGATAAATAGCAAATATATGGAAAGCATTAAATAGGGTCTACCTTGAAATAAATGGCCATATCTTCGTCAAAAATTGCCCCATTTCAATTATAAAGGTGTTTTTAGAATTCACTCGATCTTTGGAACAAAACTGCATTACAATAATTTGACTTCCGACTCATCTAAGAAAGATATTAAGGGATATTCTTCGATAAATAGAAAATATATGGAAAGCATTAAATAGGGTCTACCTTGAAATAAATGGCCATATCTTCGTCAAAAATTGCCCCATTTCAATTATAAAGGTGTTTTTAGAATTCACTTGATCTTTGAAACAAAACTGCATTAAAATAATTTGACTTCCGACTCATCTAAGAAAGATATTAAGGGATATTCTTCGATAAATAGAAAATATATGGAAAGCATTAAATAGGGTCTACCTTGAAATAAATGGCCATATCTTCGTCAAAAATTGCCCAATTTCAATTATAAAGGTGTTTTTAGAATTCACTTGATCTTTGGAACAACACTGCATTAAAATAATTTGACTTCCGACTCATCTAAGAAAGATATTAAGGGATATTCTTCGATAAATAGAAAATATATGGAAAGCATTAAATAGGGTCTACCTTGAAATAAATGGCCATATCTTCGTCAAAAATTGCCCCATTTCAATTATAAAGGTGTTTTTAGAATTCACTTGATCTTTGGAACAAAACTGCATTAAAATAATTTGACTTCCGACTCATCTAAGAAAGATATTAAGGGATATTCTTCGATAAATAGAAAATATATGGAAAGCATTAAATAGGGTCTACCTTGAAATAAATGGCCATATCTTCGTCAAAAATTGCCCCATTTCAATTATAAAGGTGTTTTTAGAATTCACTCGATCTTTGAAACAAAACTGCATTAAAATAATTTGACTTCCGACTCATCTAAGAAAGATATTAAGGGATATTCGATAAATAGAAAATATATTGAAAGCATTAAATAGGGTCTACCTTGAAATAAATGGCCATATCTTCGTCAAAAATTGCCCCACTTCAATTATAAAGGTGTTTTTAGAATTCGCTTAATCTTTGAAACAAAACTGCATTAAAATAATTTGACTTCCGACTCATCTAAAAAAGATATTAAGGGATATTCTTCGATAAATAGAAAATATACGGAAAGCATTAAATAGGGTCTACCTTGAAATAAATAGTTATATCTTCGTCAAAAATTGCCCCACTTCAATTATAAAGGTGTTTTTAGAATTCACTCAATCTTTGGAACAAAACTGCATTAAAATAATTTGACTTCCGACTCATCTAAGAAAGATATTAAGGGATATTCTTCGATAAATAGCAAATATATGGAAAGCATTAAATAGGGTCTACCTTGAAATAAATGGCCATATCTTCGTCAAAAATTGCCCCATTTCAATTATAAAGGTGTTTTTAGAATTCACTCGATCTTTGGAAGAAAACTGCATTAAAATAATTTGACTTCCGACTCATCTAAGAAAGATATTAAGGGATATTCTTCGATTAATAGAAAATATAAACCAAACATTAAATAGGGTCAACCTTGAAATAAATGGCCATATCTTCGTCAAAAATTGCCCCATTTCAATTATAAAGGTGTTTTTAGAATTCACTTGATCTTTGGAACAAAACTGCATTAAAATAATTTGACTTCCGACTCATCTAAGAAAGATATTAAGGGATATTCTTCGATAAATAGAAAATATATGGAAAGCATTAAATAGGGTCTACCTTGAAATAAATGGCCATATCTTCGTCAAAAATTGCCCCATTTCAATTATAAAGGTGTTTTTAGAATTCACTTGATCTTTGAAACAACACTGCATTAAAATAATTTGACTTTCGACTCATCTAAGAAAGATATTAAGGGATATTCTTCGATAAATAGAAAATATATGGAAAGCATTAAATAGGGTCTACCTTGAAATAAATGGCCATATCTTCGTCAAAAATTGCCCCATTTCAATTATAAAGGTGTTTTTAGAATTCACTTGATCTTTGGAACAAAACTGCATTAAAATAATTTGACTTCCGACTCATCTAAGAAAGATATTAAGGGATATTCTTCGATAAATAGAAAATATATGGAAAGCATTAAATAGGGTCTACCTTGAAATAAATGGCCATATCTTCGTCAAAAATTGCCCCATTTCAATTATAAAGGTGTTTTTAGAATTCACTTGATCTTTGGAACAAAACTGCATTAAAATAATTTGACTTCCGACTCATCTAAGAAAGATATTAAGGGATATTCGATAAATAGAAAATATATTGAAAGCATTAAATAGGGTCTACCTTGAAATAAATGGCCATATCTTCGTCAAAAATTGCCCCACTTCAATTATAAAGGTGTTTTTAGAATTCGCTTAATCTTTGAAACAAAACAGCATTAAAATAATTTGACTTCCGACTCATCTAAGAAAGATATTAAGGGATATTCGATAAATAGAAAATATATGGAAAGCATTAAATAGGGTCTACCTTGAAATAAATAGTTATATCTTCGTCAAAAATTGCCCCACTTCAATTATAAAGGTGTTTTTAGAATTCACTCAATCTTTGGAACAAAACTGCATTAAAATAATTTGACTTCCGACTCATCTAAGAAAGATATTAAGGGATATTCTTCGATAAATAGAAAATATATGGAAAGCATTAAATAGGGTCTACCTTGAAATAAATGGCCATATCTTCGTCAAAAATTGCCCCATTTCAATTATAAAGGTGTTTTTAGAATTCACTTGATCCTTGGAACAAAACTGCATTAAAATAATTTGACTTCCGACTCATCTAAGAAAGATATTAAGGGATATTCTTCGATAAATAGAAAATATATGGAAAGCATTAAATAGGGTCTACCTTGAAATAAATGGCCATATCTTCGTCAAAAATTGCCCCATTTCAATTATAAAGGTGTTTTTAGAATTCGCTTGATCTTTGGAACAAAACTGCATTAAAATAATTTGACTTCCGACTCATCTAAGAAAGATATTAAGGGATATTCTTCGATAAATAGAAAATATATGGAAAGCATTAAATAGGGTCTACCTTGAAATAAATGGCCATATCTTCGTCAAAAATTGTCCAATTTCAATTATAAAGGTGTTTTTAGAATTCACTCGATCTTTGGAAGAAAACTGCATTAAAATAATTTGACGTCCGACTCATCTAAGAAAGATATTAAGGGATATTCTTCGATAAATAGAAAATATATGGAAAGCATTAAATAGGGTCTACCTTGAAATAAATGGCCATATCTTCATCAAAAATTGCCCAATTTCAATTATAAAGGTGTTTTTAGAATTCACTTGATCTTTGGAACAAAACTGCATTAAAATAATTTGACTTCCGACTCACCTAAGAAAGATATTAAGGGATATTCGATAAATAGAAAATATATGGAAAGCATTAAATAGTGTCTACCTTGAAATAAATGGCCATATCTTCGTCAAAAATTGCCCCATTTCAACTATAAAGGTGTTTTTAGAATTCGCTCGATCTTTGGAACAAAACTCTATTAAAATAATTTGACTTCCGACTCATCTAAGAAAGATATTAAGGGATATTCTTCGATAAATAGAAAATATATGGAAAGCATTAAATAGGGTCTACCTTGAAATAAATGGCCATATCTTCATCTAAAATTGCCCAATTTCAATTATAGAGGTGTTTTTAGAATTCGCTTGATCTTTGGAACAAAACTGCATTAAAATAATTTGACTTCCGACTCATCTAAGAAAGATATTAAGGGATATTCTTCGATAAATAGAAAATATATGGAAAGCATTAAATAGGGTCTACCTTGAAATAAATGGCCATATCTTCGTCAAAAATTGCCCCATTTCAATTATAAAGGTATTTTTAGAATTCACTTGATCTTTGGAACAAAACTGCATTAAAATAATTTGACTTCCGACTCATCTAAGAAAGATATTAAGGGATATTCTTCGATAAATAGAAAATATATGGAAAGCATTAAATAGGGTCTACCTTGAAATAAATGGCCATATCTTCATCTAAAATTGCCCAATTTCAATCATAAAGGTGTTTTTAGAATTCGCTTGATCTTTAGAACAAAACTGCATTAAAATAATTTGACTTCCGACTCATCTAAGAAAGATATTAAGGGATATTCTTCGATAAATAGAAAATATATGGAAAGCATTAAATAGGGTCTACCTTGAAATAAATGGCCATATCTTCGTCAAAAATTGCCCCATTTCAATTATAAAGATGTTTTTAGAATTCACTTGATCTTTGGAACAAAACTGCATTAAAATAATTTGTCTTCCGACTCATCTAAAAAAGATATTAAGGGATATTCTTCGATAAATAGAAAATATATGGAAAGCATTAAATAGGGTCTACCTTGAAATAAATGGCCATATCTTCGTCAAAAATTGCCCCATTTCAATTATAAAGGTGTTTTTAGAATTCACTCGATCTTTGGAAGAAAACTGCATTAAAATAATTTGACGTCCGACTCATCTAAGAAAGATATTAAGGGATATTCTTCGATAAATAGAAAATATATGGAAAGCATTAAATAGGGTCTACCTTGAAATAAATGGCCATATCTTCGTCAAAAATTGCCCCATTTCAATTATAAAGGTGTTTTTAGAATTCACTTGATCTTTGGAAAAAAACTGCATTAAAATAATTTGACTTCCGACTCATCTAAGAAAGATATTAAGGAATATTCTTCGATAAATAGAAAATATATGGAAAGCATTAAATAGTGTCTACCTTGAAATAAATGGCCATATCTTCGTCAAAAATTGCCCCATTTCAATTATAAAGGTATTTTTAGAATTCACTTGATCTTTGGAACAAAACTGCATTAAAATAATTTGACTTCCGACTCATCTAAGAAAGATATTAAGGGATATTCTTCGATAAATAGAAAATATATGGAAAGCATTAAATAGGGTCTACCTTGAAATAAATGGCCATATCTTCATCTAAAATTGCCCAATTTCAATTATAAAGGTGTTTTTAGAATTCACTTGATCTTTGGAACAAAACTGCATTAAAATAATTTGACTTCCGACTCATCTAAGAAAGATATTAAGGGATATTCTTCGATAAATAGAAAATATATGGAAAGCATTAAATAGGGTCTACCTTGAAATAAATGGCCATATCTTCGTCAAAAATTGCCCCATTTCAATTATAAAGATGTTTTTAGAATTCACTTGATCTTTGGAACAAAACTGCATTAAAATAATTTGACTTCCGACTCATCTAAAAAAGATATTAAGGGATATTCTTCGATAAATAGAAAATATATGGAAAGCATTAAATAGGGTCTACCTTGAAATAAATGGCCATATCTTCGTCAAAAATTGCCCCATTTCAATTATAAAGGTATTTTTAGAATTCACTTGATCTTTGGAACAAAACTGCATTAAAATAATTTGACTTCCGACTCATCTAGGAAAGATATTAAGGGATATTCTTCGATAAATAGAAAATATATGGAAAGCATTAAATAGGGTCTACCTTGAAATAAATGGCCATATCTTCTTCTAAAATTGCCCAATTTCAATTATAAAGGTGTTTTTAGAATTCACTTGATCTTTGGAACAAAACTGCATTAAAATAATTTGACTTCCGACTCATCTAAGAAAGATATTAAGGGATATTCTTCGATAAATAGAAAATATATGGAAAGCATTAAATAGGGTCTACCTTGAAATAAATGGCCATATCTTCGTCAAAAATTGCCCCATTTCAATTATAAAGGTGTTTTTAGAATTCACTCGATCTTTGGAACAAAACTGCATTAAAATAATTTGACTTCCGACTCATCTAAGAAAGATATTAAGGGATATTCGATAAATAGAAAATATATTGAAAGCATTAAATAGGGTCTACCTTGAAATAAATGGCCATATCTTTGTCAAAAATTGCCCCACTTCAATTATAAAGGTGTTTTTAGAATTCGCTTAATCTTTGAAACAAAACAGCATTAAAATAATTTGACTTCCGACTCATCTAAAAAAGATATTAAGGGATATTCTTCGATAAATAGAAAATATACGGAAAGCATTAAATAGGGTCTACCTTGAAATAAATGGCCATATCTTCGTCAAAAATTGCCCCACTTCAATTATAAAGGTGTTCTTAGAATTCACTTGATCTTTGGAACAAAACTGCATTAAAATAATTTGACTTCCGACTCATCTAAAAAAGATATTAAGGGACCTTCTTCGATAAATAGAAAATCATATTGAAAGCATTAAATAGGGTCTACCTTGAAATAAATGGCCATATCTTTGTCAAAAATTGCCCCACTTCAATTATAAAGGTGTTTTTAGAATTCGCTTGATCTTTGAAAACAAACTGCATTAAAATAATTTGACTTCCGACTCATCTAAGAAAGATAGATATTCTTCGATAAATAGAAAATATATGGAAAGCATTAAATAGGGTCTACCTTGAAATAAATGGCCATATCTTCGTCAAAAATTGCCCCATTTCAATTATAAAGGTGTTTTTAGAATTTACTCGATCTTTGGAAGAAAACTGCATTACAATAATTTGACTTCCGACTCATCTAAGAAAGATATTAAGGGATATTCTTCGATAAATAGAAAATATATGGAAAGCATTAAATAGGGTCTACCTTGAAATAAATGGCCATATCTTCGTCTAAAATTGCCCCATTTCAATTATAAAGATGTTTTTAGAATTCACTTGATCTTTGGAACAAAACTGCATTAAAATAATTTGACTTCCGACTCATCTAAGAAAGATATTAAGGGATATTCTTCGATAAATAGAAAATATATGGAAAGCATTAAATAGGGTCTACCTTGAAATAAATGGCCATATCTTCGTCAAAAATTGCCCCATTTCAATTATAAAGGTGTTTTTAGAATTCACTCGATCTTTGGAAGAAAACTGCATTAAAATAATTTGACGTCCGACTCATCTAAGAAAGATATTAAGGGATATTCTTCGATAAATAGAAAATATATGGAAAGCATTAAATAGGGTCTACCTTGAAATAAATGGCCATATCTTCGTCAAAAATTGCCCCAGTTCAATTATAAAGGTGTTTTTAGAATTCACTTGATCTTTGGAACAAAACTGCATTAAAATAATTTGACTTCCGACTCATCTAAGAAAGATATTAAGGGATATTCTTCGATAAATAGAAAATATATGGAAAGCATTAAATAGTGTCTACCTTGAAATAAATGGCCATATCTTCGTCAAAAATTGCCCCATTTCAATTATAAAGGTATTTTTAGAATTCACTTGATCTTTGGAACAAAACTGCTTTAAAATAATTTGACTTCCGACTCATCTAAGAAAGATATAAATAGAAAATATATGGAAAGCATTAAATAGGGTCTACCTTGAAATAAATGGCCATATCTTCATCTAAAATTGCCCAATTTCAATTATAAAGGTGTTTTTAGAATTCACTTGATCTTTGGAACAAAACTGCATTAAAATAATTTGACTTCCGACTCATCTAAAAAAGATATTAAGGGATATTCTTCGATAAATAGAAAATATATGGAAAGCATTAAATAGGGTCTACCTTGAAATAAATGGCCATATCTTCGTCAAAAATTGCCCCATTTCAATTATAAAGGTGTTTTTAGAATTCACTCGATCTTTGAAAACAAACTGCATTAAAATAATTTGACTTCCGACTCATCTAAGAAAGATATTAAGGGATATTCTTCGGTAAATAGAAAATATATGGAAAGCATTAAATAGGGTCTACCTTGAAATAAATGGCCATATCTTCGTCAAAAATTGCCCCATTTCAATTATAAAGGTGTTCTTAGAATTCACTCGATCTTTGGAACAAAACTGCATTAAAATAATTTGACTTCCGACTCATCTAAGAAAGATAGTGAGGGGATATTCGATAAATAGAAAATATATTGAAAGCATTAAATAGGGTCTACCCTTGAAATAAATGGCCATATCTTTGTCAAAAATTGCCCCACTTCAATTATAAAGGTGTTTTTAGAATTCGCTTAATCTTTGAAACAAAACAGCATTAAAATAATTTGACTTCCGACTCATCTAAAAAAGATATTAAGGGATATTCTTCGATAAATAGAAAATATACGGAAAGCATTAAATAGGGTCTACCTTGAAATAAATAGCCATATCTTCGTCAAAAATTGCCCCACTTCAATTATAAAGGTGTTCTTAGAATTCACTTGATCTTTGGAACAAAACTGCATTAAAATAATTTGACTTCCGACTCATCTAAAAAAGATATTAAGGGATATTCTTCGATAAATAGAAAATATATGGAAAGCATTAAATAGGGTCTACCTTGAAATAAATGGCCATATCTTCGTCAAAAATTGCCCCACTTCAATTATAAAGGTGTTTTTAGAATTTGCTTAATCTTTGGAACAAAACTGCATTAAAATAATTTGACTTCCGACTCATCTAAGAAAGATAGATATTCTTCGATAAATAGCAAATATATGGAAAGCATTAAATAGGGTCTACCTTGAAATAAATGGCCATATCTTCGTCAAAAATTGCCCCATTTCAATTATAAAGGTGTTTTTAGAATTCACTTGATCTTTGGAATCAAACTGCAGTACAATAATTTGACTTCCGACTCATCTAAGAAAGATATTAAGGAATATTCTTCGATAAATAGAAAATATATGGAAAGCATTAAATAGGGTCTACCTTGAAATAAATGGCCATATCTTCGTCAAAAATTGCCCCATTTCAATTATAAAGGTGTTTTTAGAATTCACTTGATCTTTGAAACAAAACTGCATTAAAATAATTTGACTTCCGACTCATCTAAAAAAGATATTAAGGGATATTCTTCGATAAATAGAAAATATATGGAAAGCATTAAATAGGGTCTACCTTGAAATAAATGGCCATATCTTCGTCAAAAATTGCCCCATTTCAATTATAAAGGTGTTTTTAGAATTCACTTGATCTTTGGAACAAAACTGCATTAAAATAATTTGACTTCCGACTCATCTAAGAAAGATATTAAGGGATATTCTTCGATAAATAGAAAATATATGGAAAGCATTAAATAGGGTCTACCTTGAAATAAATGGCCATATCTTCGTCAAAAATTGCCCCATTTCAATTATAAAGATGTTTTTAGAATTCACTTGATCTTTGGAACAAAACTGCCTTAAAATGTTTTGACTTCCGACTCATTTAAAAAAGATATTAAGGGATATTCTTCGATAAATAGAAAATATATGGAAAGTATTAAATAGGGTCTACCTTGAAATAAATGGCCATATCTTCGTCAAAAATTGCCCCATTTCAATTATAAAGGTGTTTTTAGAATTCACTCGATCTTTGGAAGAAAACTGCATTAAAATAATTTGACGTCCGACTCATTTAAGAAAGATATTAAGGGATATTCTTCGATAAATAGAAAATATATGGAAAGCATTAAATAGGGTCTACCTTGAAATAAATGGCCATACCTTCGTCAAAAATTGCCCCATTTCAATTATAAAGGTGTTTTTAAAATTCACTTGATCTTTGGAACAAAACTGCATTAAAATAATTTGACTTCCGACTCATCTAAGAAAGATATTAAGGAATATTCTTCGATAAATAGAAAATATATGGAAAGCATTAAATAGTGTCTACCTTGAAATAAATGGCCATATCTTCGTCAAAAATTGCCCCATTTCAATTACAAAGGTATTTTTAGAATTCACTTGATCTTTGGAACAAAAATGCTTTAAAATAATTTGACTTCTGACTCATCTAAGAAAGATATTAAGGGATATTCTTCGATAAATAGAAAATATATGGAAAGCATTAAATAGGGTCTACCTTGAAATAAATGGCCATATCTTCATCTAAAATTGCCCAATTTCAATTATAAAGGTGTTTTTAGAATTCACTTGATCTTTGGAACCAAACTGCATTAAAATAATTTGACTTCCGACTCATCTAAGAAAGATATTAAGGGATATTCGATAAATAGAAAATATATGGAAAGCATTAAATAGTGTCTACCTTGAAATAAATGGCCATATCTTCGTCAAAAATTGCCCCACTTCAATTATAAAGGTGTTTTTAGAATTCGCTTAATCTTTGAAACAAAACTGCATTAAAATAATTTGACTTCCGACTCATCTAAGAAAGATAGATATTCTTCGATAAATAGCAAATATATGGAAAGCATTAAATAGGGTCTACCTTGAAATAAATGGCCATATCTTCGACAAAAATTGCCCCATTTCAATTATAAAGGTGTTTTTAGAATTTACTCGATCTTTGGAAGAAAACTGCATTACAATAATTTGACTTCCGACTCATCTAAGAAAGATATTAAGGGATATTCTTCGATAAATAGAAAATATATGGAAAGCATTAAATAGGGTCTACCTTGAAATAAATGGCCATATCTTCGTCAAAAATTGCCCCATTTCAATTATAAAGGTGTTTTTAGAATTCACTTGATCTTTGGAACAAAACTGCATTAAAATAATTTGACTTCCGACTCATCTAAGAAAGATATTAAGGGATATTCTTCGATAAATAGAAAATATATGGAAAGCATTAAATAGTGTCTACCTTGAAATAAATGGCCATATCTTCGTCAAAAATTGCCCCATTTCAATTATAAAGGTGTTTTTAGAATTCGCTCGATCTTTGGAACAAAACTCTATTAAAATAATTTGACTTCCGACTCATCTAAGAAAGATATTAAGGGATATTCTTCGATAAATAGAAAATATATGGAAAGCATTAAATAGGGTCTACCTTGAAATAAATGGCCATATCTTCATCTAAAATTGCCCAATTTCAATTATAAAGGTGTTTTTAGAATTCGCTTGATCTTTGAAACAAAACTGCATTAAA
Source organism: Drosophila grimshawi (assembly GCF_018153295.1). Classification (NCBI taxonomy): domain Eukaryota; kingdom Metazoa; phylum Arthropoda; class Insecta; order Diptera; family Drosophilidae; genus Drosophila; species Drosophila grimshawi. Next base: position 12,606 of record NW_025062730.1, on the reverse strand, counting down.
ATAATTTGACTTCCGACTCATCTAAAAAAGATATTAAGGGATATTCTTCGATAAATAGAAAATATATGGAAAGCATTAAATAGGGTCTACCTTGAAATAAATGGCCATATCTGCGTCAAAAATTGCCCCATTTCAATTATAAAGGTGTTTTTAGAATTCACTCGATCTTTGAAAGAAAACTGCATTAAAAGAATTTGACTTCCGACTCATCTAAGAAAGATATTAAGGGATATTCTTCGATAAATAGAAAATATATGGAAAGCATTAAATAGGGTCTACCTTGAAATAAATGGCCATATCTTCGTCAAAAATTGCCCCATTTCAATTATAAAGGTGTTTTTAGAATTCACTTGATCTTTGGAACAAAACTGCATTAAAATAATTTGACTTCCGACTCATCTAAGAAAGATATTAAGGAATGTCCTTCGATAAATAGAAAATATATGGAAAGCATTAAATAGTGTCTACCTTGAAATAAATGGCCATATCTTCGTCAAAAATTGCCCCATTTCAATTATAAAGGTGTTTTTAGAATTCACTTGATCTTTGGAACAAAACTGCATTAAAATAATTTGACTTCCGACTCATCTAAGAAAGATATTAAGGGATATTCTTCGATAAATAGAAAATATATGGAAAGCATTAAATAGGGTCTACCTTGAAATAAATGGCCATATCTTCATCTAACATTGCCCAATTTCAATTATAAAGGTGTTTTTAGAATTCGCTTGATCTTTGGAACAAACCTGCATTAAAATAATTTGACTTCCGACTCATCTAAGAAAGATATTAAGGGATATTCTTCGATAAATAGAAAATATATGGAAAGCATTAAATAGGGTCTACCTTGAAATAAATGGCCATATCTTCGTCAAAAATTGCCCCATTTCAATTATAAAGGTGTTTTTAGAATTCACTCGATCTTTGGAACAAAACTGCATTAAAATAATTTGACTTCCGACTCATCTAAGAAAGATATTAAGGGATATTCGATAAATAAAAAATATATTGAAAGCATTAAATAGGGTCTACCTTGAAATAAATGGCCATATCTTCGTCAAAAATTGCCCCATTTCAATTATAAAGGTGTTTTTAGAATTCACTTGATCTTTGGAACAAAACTGCATTAAAATAATTTGACTTCCGACTCATCTAAGAAAGATATTAAGGGATATTCTTCGATAAATAGAAAATATATGGAAAGCATTAAATAGGGTCTACCTTGAAATAAATGGCCATATCTTCATCTAAAATTGACCAATTACAATTATAAAGGTGTTTTTAGAATTCACTTGATCTTTGGAACAAAACTGCATTAAAATAATTTGACTTCCGACTCATCTAAGAAAGATATTAAGGGATATTCTTCGATAAATAGAAAATATATGGAAAGCATTAAATAGGGTCTACCTTGAAATAAATGGCCATATCTTCATCTAAAATTGCCCAATTTCAATTATAAAGGTGTTTTTAGAATTCACTTGATCTTTGGAACAAACCTGCATTAAAATAATTTGACTTCCGACTCATCTAAGAAAGATATTAAGGGATATTCTTCGATAAATAGAAAATATATGGAAAGCATTAAATAGTGTCTACCTTAAAATAAATGGCCATATCTTCGTCAAAAATTGCCCCATTTCAACTATAAAGGTGTTTTTAGAATTCGCTCGATCTTTGGAACAAAACTCTATTAAAATAATTTGACTTCCGACTCATCTAAGAAAGATATTAAGGGATATTCTTCGATAAATAGAAAATATATGGAAAGCATTAAATAGGGTCTACCTTGAAATAAATGGCCATATCTTCATCTAAAATTGCCCAATTTCAATTATAGAGGTGTTTTTAGAATTCGCTTGATCTTTGGAACAAAACTGCATTAAAATAATTTGACTTCCGACTCATCTAAGAAAGATATTAAGGGATATTCTTCGATAAATAGAAAATATATGGAAAGCATTAAATAGGGTCTACCTTGAAATAAATGGCCATATCTTCGTCAAAAATTGCCCCATTTCAATTATAAAGGTGTTTTTAGAATTCGCTTATTCTTTGAAACAAAACAGCATTAAAATAATTTGACTTCCGACTCATCTAAAAAAGATATTAAGGGATATTCTTCGATAAATAGAAAATATACGGAAAGCATTAAATAGGGTCTACCTTGAAATAAATGGCCATATCTTCGTCAAAAATTGCCCCACTTCAATTATAAAGGTGTTTTTAGAATTCACTCGATCTTTGGAACAAAACTGCATTAAAATAATTTGACTTCCGACTCATCTAAGAAATATATTAAGGGATATTCTTGATAAATAGAAAATATATTGAAAGCATTAAATAGGGTCTACCTTGAAATAAATGGCCATATCTTCGTCAAAAATTGCCCCATTTCAATTATAAAGGTGTTTTTAGAATTCACTTGATCTTTGGAACAAAACTGCATTAAAATAATTTGACTTCCGACTCATCTAAGAAAGATATTAAGGAATATTCTTCGATAAATAGAAAATATATGGAAAGCATTAAATAGTGTCTACCTTGAAATAAATGACCATATCTTCGTCAAAAATTGCCCCATTTCAATTATAAAGGTATTTTTAGAATTCACTTGATCTTTGGAACAAAACTGCATTAAAATAATTTGACTTCCGACTCATCTAAGAAAGATATTAAGGGATATTCTTCGATAAATAGAAAATATATGGAAAGCATTAAATAGGGTCTACCTTGAAATAAATGGCCATATCTTCATCTAAAAATGCCCAATTTCAATTATAAAGGTGTTTTTAGAATTCGCTTGATCTTAAGAACAAAACTGCATTAAAATAATTTGACTTCCGACTCATCTAAGAAAGATATTAAGGGATATTCTTCGATAAATAGAAAATATATGGAAAGCATTAAATAGGGTCTACCTTGAAATAAATGGCCATATCTTCGTCAAAAATTGCCCCATTTCAATTATAAAGGTGTTTTTAGAATTCACTTGATCTTTGGAACAAAACTGCATTAAAATAATTTGACTTCCGACTCATCTAAGAAAGATATTAAGGAATATTCTTCGATAAATAGAAAATATATGGAAAGCATTAAATAGTGTCTACCTTGAAATAAATGGCCATATCTTCGTCAAAAATTGCCCCATTTCAATTATAAAGGTATTTTTAGAATTCACTTGATCTTTGGAACAAAACTGCATTAAAATAATTTGACTTCCGACTCATCTAAGAAAGATATTAAGGGATATTCTTCGATAAATAGAAAATATATGGAAAGCATTAAATAGGGTCTACCTTGAAATAAATGGCCATATCTTCATCTAAAAATGCCCAATTTCAATTAAAAAGGTGTTTTTAGAATTCGCTTGATCTTTGGAACAAAACTGCATTAAAATAATTTGACTTCCGACTCATCTAAGAAAGATATTAAGGGATATTCTTCGATAAATAGAAAATATATGGAAAGCATTAAATAGGGTCTACCTTGAAATAAATGGCCATATCTTCGTCAAAAATTGCCCCATTTCAATTATAAAGGTGTTTTTAGAATTCACTTGATCTTTGGAAGAAAACTGCATTAAAATAATTTGACTTCCGACTCATCTAAGAAAGATATTAAGGGATATTCGATAAATAGAAAATATATGGAAAGCATTAAATAGAATCTACCTTGAAATAAATGGCCATATCTTCGTCAAAAATTGCCCCATTTTAATTATAAAGGTGTTTTTAGAATTCACTTGATCTTTGGAACAAAACTGCATTAAAATAATTTGACTTCCGACTCATCTAAAAAATATATTAAGGAATATTCTTCGATAAATAGAAAATATATGGAAAACATTAAATAGGGTCAACCTTGATATAAACGGCCATATCTTCATCAAAAATTGCCCCATTTCAATTATAAAGGTATTTTTAGAATTGAAACGATCTTTGGAACAAACCTGCATTAAAATAATTTGACTTCTGACTCATCTAAGAAAGATATTAAGGGATATTCTTCGATTAATAGAAAATATATGGAAAGCATTAAATAGGGTCTACCTTGAAATAAATGGCCATATCTTCATCTAAAATTGCCCAATTTCAATTATAAAGGTGTTTTTAGAATTCACTTGATCTTTGGAACAAAACTGCATTAAAATAATTTGACTTCCGACTCATCTAAGAAAGATATTAAGGGATATTCTTCGATAAATAGAAAATATATGGAAAGCATTAAATAGGGTCTACCTTGAAATAAATGGCCATATCTTCGTCAAAAATTGCCCCATTTCAATTATAAAGGTGTTTTTAGAATTCACCCGATCTTTGGAACAAAACTGCATTAAAATAATTTGACTTCCGACTCATCTAAGAAAGATATTAAGGGATATTCGATAAATAGAAAATATATTGAAAGCATTAAATAGGGTCTACCTTGAAATAAATGGCCATATCTTTGTCAAAAATTGCCCCACTTCAATTATAAAGGTGTTTTTAGAATTCGCTTAATCTTTGAAACAAAACAGCATTAAAATAATTTGACTTCCGACTCATCTAAAAAAGATATTAAGGGATATTCTTCGATAAATAGAAAAATATATGGAAAGCATTAAATAGGGTCAACATTGAAATAAATGGCCATATCTTCGTCAAAAATTGCCCCATTTCAATTATAAAGGTGTTCTTAGAATTCACTTGATCTTTGGAACAAAACTGCATTAAAATAATTTGACTTCCGACTCATCTAAGAAAGATATTAAGGGATATTCTTCGATAAATAGAAAATATATGGAAAGCATTAAATAGGGTCTACCTTGAAATAAATGGCCATATCTTCGTCAAAAATTGCCCCACTTCAATTATAAAGGTGTTTTTAGAATTCGCTTAATCTTTGAAACAAAACTTCATTAAAATAATTTGACTTCCGACTCATCTAAGAAAGATAGATATTCTTCGATAAATAGCAAATATATGGAAAGCATTAAATAGGGTCTACCTTGAAATAAATGGCCATATCTTCGTCAAAAACGCCCCATTTCAATTATAAAGGTGTTTTTAGAATTTACTCGATCTTTGGAAGAAAACTGCATTACAATAATTTGACTTCCGACTCATCTAAGAAAGATATTAAGGGATATTCTTCGATAAATAGAAAATATATGGAAAGCATTAAATAGGGTCTACCTTGAAATAAATGGCCATATCTTCGTCAAAAATTGCCCCATTTCAATTATAAAGGTGTTTTTAGAATTCACTTGATCTTTGGAACAAAACTGCATTAAAATAATTTGACTTCCGACTCATCTAAGAAAGATATTAAGGGATATTCTTCGATAAATAGAAAATATATGGAAAGCATTAAATAGGGTCTACCTTGAAATAAATGGCCATATCTTCGTCAAAAATTGCCCAATTTCAATTATAAAGGTGTTTTTAGAATTCACTTGATCTTTGGAACAAAACTGCATTAAAACAATTTGACTTCCGACTCATCTAAGAAAGATATTAAGGGATATTCTTCGATAAATAGAAAATAAATGCAAAGCATTAAATAGGGTCTACCTTGAAATAAATGGCCATATCTTCATCTAAAATTGCCCAATTTCAATTATAAAGGTGTTTTTAGAATTCACTTGATCTTTGGAACAAAACTGCATTAAAATAATTTGACTTCCGACTCATCTAAGAAAGATATTAAGGGATATTCGATAAATAGAAAATATATGGAAAGCATTAAATAGTGTCTACCTTGAAATAAATGGCCATATCTTCGTCAAAAATTGCCCCATTTCAATTATAAAGGTGTTTTTAGAATTCACTCGATCTTTGGAAGAAAACTGCATTAAAATAATTTGACGTCCGACTCATCTAAGAAAGATATTAAGGGATATTCTTCGATAAATAGAAAATATATGGAAAGCATTAAATAGGGTCTACCTTGAAATAAATGGCCATATCTTCGTCAAAAATTGCCCCATTTCAATTATAAAGGTGTTTTTAGAATTCACTTGATCTTTGGAACAAAACTGCATTAAAATAATTTGACTTCCGACTCATCTAAGAAAGATATTAAGGAATATCCTTCGATAAATAGAAAATATATGGAAAGCATTAAATAGGGTCTACCTTGAAATAAATGGCCATATCTTTGTCAAAAATTGCCCCATTTCAATTATAAAGGTGTTTTTTAGAATTCACTCGATCTTTGGAAGAAAACTTGCATTAAAAATAATTTGACTTCCGACTCATCTAAGAAAGATATTAAGGGATATTCGATAAATAGAAAATATATGGAAAGCATTAAATAGGGTCTACCTTGAAATAAATGGCCATATCTTCGTCAAAAATTGCCCCATTTCAATTATAAAGGTGTTTTTAGAATTCACTTGATCTTTGGAACAAACCTGCATTAAAATAATTTGACTTCCGACTCATCTAAGAAAGATATTAAGGGATATTCTTCGATAAATAGAAAATATATGGAAAGCATTAAATAGGGTCTACCTTGAAATAAATGGCCATATCTTCGTCAAAAATTGCCCCATTTCAATTATAAAGGTGTTTTTAGAATTCACTCGATCTTTGGAACAAAACTGCATTAAAATAATTTGACTTCCGACTCATCTAAGAAAGATATTAAGGGATATTCGATAAATAAAAAATATATGAAAGCATTAAATAGGGTCTACCTTGTAATAAATGGCCATATCTTTGTCAAAAATTGCCCCACTTCAATTATAAAGGTGTTTTTAGAATTCGCTTATTCTTTGAAACAAAACAGCATTAAAATAATTTGACTTCCGACTCATCTAAAAAAGATATTAAGGGATATTCTTCGATAAATAGAAAATATACGGAAAGCATTAAATAGGGTCTACCTTGAAATAAATGGCCATATCTTCGTCAAAAATTGCCCCACTTCAATTATAAAGGTGTTTTTAGAATTCACTTGATCTTTGGAACAAAACTGCATTAAAATAATTTGACTTCCGACTCATCTAAAAAAGATATTAAGGGATATTCTTCGATAAATAGAAAATATATGGAAAGCATTAAATAGGGTCTACCTTGAAATAAATGGCCATATCTTCGTCAAAAATTGTCCCACTTTAATTATAAAGGTGTTTTTAGAATTCGCTTAATCTTTGAAACAAAACTGCATTAAAATAATTTGACTTCCGACTCATCTAAGAAAGATATTAAGGGATATTCTTCGATAAATAGAAAATATATGGAAAGCATTAAATAGGGTCTACCTTGAAATAAATGGCCATATCTTCATCTAAAATTGCCCAATTTCAATTATAAAGGTGTTTTTAGAATTCACTTGATCTTTGGAACAAACCTGCATTAAAATAATTTGACTTCCGACTCATCTAAGAAAGATATTAATGGATATTCTTCGATAAATAGAAAATATATGGAAAGCATTAAATAGGGTCTACCTTGAAATAAATGGCCATATCTTCGTCAAAAATTGCCCCATTTCAATTATAAAGGTGTTTTTAGAATTCACTCGATCTTTGGAACAAAACTGCATTAAAATAATTTGACTTCCGACTCATCTAAGAAAGATATTAAGGGATATTCGATAAATAAAAAATATATGAAAGCATTAAATAGGGTCTACCTTGTAATAAATGGCCATATCTTTGTCAAAAATTGCCCCACTTCAAATTATAAAGGTGTTTTTAGAATTCGCTTATTCTTTGAAACAAAAACAGCATTAAAATAATTTGACTTCCGACTCATCTAAAAAAGATATTAAGGGATATTCTTCGATAAATAGAAAATATACGGAAAGCATTAAATAGGGTCTACCTTGAAATAAATGGCCATATCTTCGTCAAAAATTGCCCCACTTCAATTATAAAGGTGTTTTTAGAATTCACTTGATCTTTGGAACAAAACTGCATTAAAATAATTTGACTTCCGACTCATCTAAAAAAGATATTAAGGGATATTCTTCGATAAATAGAAAATATATGGAAAGCATTAAATAGGGTCTACCTTGAAATAAATGGCCATATCTTCGTCAAAAATTGTCCCACTTTAATTATAAAGGTGTTTTTAGAATTCGCTTAATCTTTGAAAACAAAACTGCATTAAAATAATTTGACTTCCGACTCATCTTAAGAAAGATATTAAGGGATATTCTTCGATAAACAGAAAATATATGGAAAGCATTAAATAGTGTCTACCTTGAAATAAATGGCCATATCTTCGTCAAAAATTGCCCCATTTCAATTATAAACGTGTTTTTAGAATTCACTTGATCTTTGAAACAAAACTGCATTAAAATAATTTGACTTCCGACTCATCTAAGAAAGATATTAAGGGATATTCTTCGATAAATAGAAAATATATGGAAAGCATTAAATAGGGTCTACCTTGAAATAAATGGCCATATCGTCATCTACAATTGCCCAATTTAAATTATAAAGGTGTTTTTAGAATTCACTTGATCTTTGGAACAAAACTGCATTAAAATAATTTGACTTCCGACTCATCTAAGTAAGATATTAAGGGATATTCGATAAATAGAAAATATATTGAGAGCATTAAATAGGGTCTACCTTGAAATAAATGGCCATATCTTCGTCAAAAATTGCCCCACTTCAATTATAAAGGTGTTTTTAGAATTCGCTTAATCTTTGAAATAAAACTGCATTAAAATAATTTGACTTCCGACTCATCCAAGAAAGATATTAAGGGATATTCTTCGATAAATAGAAAATATATGGAAAGCATTAAATAGGGTCTACCTTGAAATAAATGGCCATATCTTCGTCAAAAATTGCCCCATTTCAATTATAAAGGTGTTTTTAGAATTCACTCGATCTTTGGAAGAAAACTGCATTACAATAATTTGACTTCCGACTCATCTAAGAAAGATATTAAGGGATATTCTTCGATAAATAGAAAATATATGGAAAGCATTAAATAGGGTCTACCTTGAAATAAATGGCCATATCTTCATCTAAAATTTCCCAAATTCAATTATAAAGATGTTTTTAGAATTCACTTGATCTTTGGAACAAAACTGCATTAAAATAATTTGACTTCCGACTCATCTAAGAAAGATATTAAGGGATATTCTTCGATAAATAGAAAATATATGGAAAGCATTAAATAGGGTCTACCTTGAAATAAATGGCAATATCTTCGTCAAAAATTGCCCCACTTCAATTATAAAGGTGTTCTTAGAATTCGCTTAATCTTTGAAACAAAACAGCATTAAAATAATTTGACTTCCGACTCATCTAAAAAAGATATTAAGGGATATTCTTCGATAAATAGAAAATATATGGAAAGCATTAAATAGGGTCTACCTTGAAATAAATGGCCATATCTTCGTCAAAAATTGTCCCACTTTAATTATAAAGGTGTTTTTAGAATTCGCTTAATCTTTGAAAACAAAACTGCATTAAAATAATTTGACTTCCGACTCATCTTAAGAAAGATATTAAGGGATATTCTTCGATAAACAGAAAATATATGGAAAGCATTAAATAGTGTCTACCTTGAAATAAATGGCCATATCTTCGTCAAAAATTGCCCCATTTCAATTATAAACGTGTTTTTAGAATTCACTTGATCTTTGAAACAAAACTGCATTAAAATAATTTGACTTCCGACTCATCTAAGAAAGATATTAAGGGATATTCTTCGATAAATAGAAAATATATGGAAAGCATTAAATAGGGTCTACCTTGAAATAAATGGCCATATCGTCATCTACAATTGCCCAATTTAAATTATAAAGGTGTTTTTAGAATTCACTTGATCTTTGGAACAAAACTGCATTAAAATAATTTGACTTCCGACTCATCTAAGAAAGAAATTAAGGGATATTCTTCGATAAATAGAAAATATATGGAAAGCATTAAATAGGGTCTACCTTGAAAGAAATGGCCATATCTTCGTCAAAAATTGCCCCATTTCAATTATAAAGGTGTTTTTAGAATTCACTCGATCTTTGAAACAAAACTGCATTAAAATAATTTGACTTCCGACTCATCTAAGAAAGATATTAAGGGATATTCGATAAATAGAGAATATATTGAAAGCATTAAATAGGGTCTACCTTGAAATAAATGGCCATATCTTCGTCAAAAATTGCCCCACTTCAATTATAAAGGTGTTTTTAGAATTCGCTTAATCTTTGAAACAAAACAGCATTAAAATAATTTGACTTCCGACTCATCTAAAAAAGATATTAAGGGATATTCTTCGATAAATAGAAAATATACGGAAAGCATTAAATAGGGTCTACCTTGAAATAAATGGCCATATCTTCGTCAAAAATTGCCCTACTTCAATTATAAAGGTGTTTTTAGAATTCACTTGATCTTTGGAACAAAACTGCATTAAAATAATTTGACTTCCGACTCATCTAAGAAAGATATTAAGGGATATTCTTCGATAAATAGAAAATATATGGAAAGCATTAAATAGGGTCTACCTTGAAATAAATGGCCATATCTTCGTCAAAAATTGCCCCATTTCAATTATAAAGGTGTTTTTAGAATTCACTCGATCTTTGAAAACAAACTGCATTAAAATAATTTGACTTCCGACTCATCTAAGAAAGATATTAAGGGATATTCTTCGATAAATAGAAAATATATGGAAAGCATTAAATAGGGTCTACCTTGAAATAAATGGCCATATCTTCATCTAAAATTGCCCAATTTCAATTATAAAGGTGTTTTTAGAATTCAGTTGATCTTTGGAACAAAACTGCATTAAAATAATTTGACTTCCGACTCATCTAAGAAAGATATTAAGGGATATTCTTCGATAAATAGAAAATATATGGAAAGCATTAAATAGTGTCTACCTTGAAATAAATGGCCATATCTTCGTCAAAAATTGCCCCATTTCAATTATAAACGTGTTTTTAGAATTCGCTCGATCTTTGGAACAAAACTGCATTAAAATAATTTGACTTCCGACTCATCTAAGAAAGATATTAAGGGATATTCTTCGATAAATAGAAAATATATGGAAAGCATTAAATAGGGTCTACCTTGAAATAAATGGCCATATCTTCATCTAAAATTGCCCAATTTCAATTATAAAGGTGTTTTTAGAATTCGCTTGATCTTTGGAACAAAACTGCATTAAAATAATTTGACTTCCGACTCATCTAAGAAGATATTAAGGGATATTCTTCGATAAATAGAAAATATATGGAAAGCATTAAATAGGGTCTACCTTGAAATAAATGGCCATATCTTCGTCAAAAATTGCCCCATTTCAATTATAAAGGTGTTTTTAGAATTCACTTGATCTTTGGAACAAAACTGCATTAAAATAATTTGACTTCCGACTCATCTAAGAAAGATATTAAGGGATATTCTTCGATAAATAGAAAATATATGGAAAGCATTAAATAGGGTCTACCTTGAAATAAATGGCCATATCTTCGTCAAAAATTGCCCAATTTCAATTATAAAGGTGTTTTTAGAATTCACTTGATCTTTGGAACAAAACTGCATTAAAACAATTTGACTTCCGACTCATCTAAGAAAGATATTAAGGGATATTCTTCGATAAATAGAAAATATATGGAAAGCATTAAATAGGGTCTACCTTGAAATAAATGGCCATATCTTCATCTAAAATTGCCCAATTTTAATTATAAAGGTGTTTTTAGAATTCGCTCGATCTTTGGAACAAAACTGCATTAAAATAAATTGACTTCCGACTCATCTAAAAAAGATATTAAGGGATATTCTTCGATAAATAGAAAATATATGGAAAGCATTAAATAGGGTCTACCTTGAAATAAATGGCCATATCTTCATCTAAAATTGCCCAATTTCGATTATAAAGGTGTTTTTAGAATTCGCTTGATCTTTGGAACAAAACTGCATTAAAATAATTTGACTTCCGACTCATCTAAGAAAGATATTAAGGGATATTCTTCGATAAATAGAAAATATATGGAAAGCATTAAATAGGGTCTACCTTGAAATAAATGGCCATATCTTCGTCAAAAATTGCCCCATTTCAATTATAAAGGTGTTTTTAGAATTCACTCGATCTTTGGAACAAAGCTGCATTAAAATAATTTGACTTTCGACTCATCTAAAAAAGATATTAAGGGATATTCTTCGATAAATAGAAAATATATGGAAAGCATTAAATAGGGTCTACCTTGAAATAAATGGCCATATCTTCGTCAAAAATTGCCCCACTTCAATTATAAAGGTGTTTTTAGAATTCACTTGATCTTTGGAACAAAACAGCATTAAAATAATTTGACTTCCGACTCATCTAAGAAAGATATTAAGGAATATTCTTCGATAAATAGAAAATATATGGAAAGCATTAAATAGGGTCTACCTTGAAATAAATGGCCATATCTTCGTCAAAAATTGCCCCATTTCAATTATAAAGGTGTTTTTAGAATTCGCTCGATCTTTGGAACAAAACTGCATTAAAATAATTTGACTTCCGACTCATCTAAGAAAGATATTAAGGGATATTCTTCGATAAATAGAAAATATATGGAAAGCATTAAATAGGGTCTACCTTGAAATAAATGGCCATATCTTCGTCAAAAATTGCCCCATTTCAATTATAAAGGTGTTTTTAGAATTCA
>NW_025062729.1:0-3826 GCF_018153295.1 Drosophila grimshawi | reverse complement strand
TTGATGCAGAATCAAAATATATAAAAAGGGCTTCATAATGTTGGAAAGAAATTCTAACTTGACAATTATTGGCGAAGATACATCCGTTTGAATTTGGAAACAGAAACTTAAAACGTCAATTTCTCGAAATGACTTCGAGACTACATATTTTCAGCTTTTGATGCAGAATCAAAATATATAAAAAGGGCTTCATAATGTTGAAAGAAATTCTAACTTCTGACAATTATTGGCGAAGATACATCCGTTTGAATTTGGAAACAGAAACTTAAAACGTCAATTTCTCGAAATGACTTCGAGACTACATATTTTCAGCTTTTGATGCAGAGTCAAAATATATAAAAAGGGCTTCATAATGTTGAAAGAAATTCTAACTTCTGACAATTATTGGCGAAGATACATCCGTTTGAATTTGGAAACAGAAACTTAAAACGTCAATTTCGAAATGACTTCGAGACTACATATTTTCAGCTTTTGATGCAGGGTCAAAATATATAAAAAGGGCTTCATAATGTTGAAAGAAATTCTAACTTCTGACAATTATTGGCGAAGATACATCCGTTTGAATTTGGAAACAGAAACTTAAAACGTCAATTTCCTCGAAATGACTTCGAGACTACATATTTTCAGCTTTTGATGCAGAATCAAAATATATAAAAAAGGGCTTCATAATGTTGAAAGAAATTCTAACTTCTGACAATTATTGGCGAAGATACATCCGTTTGAATTTGGAAACAGAAACTTAAAACGTCAATTTCTCGAAATGACTTCGAGACTACATATTTTCAGCTTTTGATGCAGAATCAAAATATATAAAAAGGGCTTCATAATGTTGAAAGAAATTCTAACTTCTGACAATTATTGGCGAAGATACATCCCGTTTGAATTGGAAAACAGAAACTTAAAACGTCAATTTCTCGAAATGACTTCGAGACTACATATTTTCAGCTTTTGATGCATAGTCGAAATATATAAAAAGGGCTTCATAATGTTGAAAGAAATTCTAACTTCTGACAATTATTGGCGAAGATACATCCGTTTGAATTTGGAAACAGAAACTTAAAACGTCAATTTCTCGAAATGACTTCCGAACTACATATTTTCAGCTTTTGATGCAGAGTCAAAATATATAAAAAGGGCTTCATAATGTTGAAAGAAATTCTAACTTCTGACAATTATTAGCGAAGATACATCCGTTTGAATTTGGAAACAGAAACTTAAAACGTCAATTTCTCGAAATGACTTCGAGACTACATATTTTCAGCTTTTGATGCAGAATCAAAATATATAAAAAGGGCTTCATAATGTTGAAAGAAATTCTAACTTCTGACAATTATTGGCGAAGATACATCCGTTTGAATTTGGAAACAGAAACTTAAAACGTCAATTTCTCGAAATGACTTCGAGACTACATATTTTCAGCTTTTGATGCAGAGTCAAAATATATAAAAAGGGCTTCATAATGTTGAAAGAAATTCTAACTTCTGACAATTATTGGCGAAGATACATCCGTTTGAATTTGGAAACAGAAACTTAAAAACGTCAATTTCTCGAAATGACTTCTGAGACTACATATTTTCAGCTTTTGATGCAGAGTCAAAATATATAAAAAAGGGCTTCATAATGTTGAAAGAAATTCTAACTTCTGACAATTATTGGCGAAGATACATCCGTTTGAATTTGGAAACAGAAACTTAAAACGTCAATTTCTCGAAATGACTTCGAGACTACATATTTTCAGCTTTTGATGCAGAATCAAAATATATAAAAAGGGCTTCATAATGTTGAAAGAAATTCTAACTTCTGACAATTATTGGCGAAGATACATCCGTTTGAATTTGGAAACAGAAACTTAAAACGTCAATTTCTCGAAATGACTTCGAGACTACATATTTTCAGCTTTTGATGCAGAATCAAAATATATAAAAAGGGCTTCATAATGTTGAAAGAAATTCTAACTTCTGACAATTATTGGCGAAGATACATCCGTTTGAATTTGGAAACAGAAACTTAAAACGTCAATTTCTCGAAATGACTTCGAGACTACATATTTTCAGCTTTTGATGCAGAATCAAAATATATAAAAAGGGCTTCATAATGTTGAAAGAAATTCTAACTTCTGACAATTATTGGCGAAGATACATCCGTTTGAATTTGGAAACAGAAACTTAAAACGTCAATTTCTCGAAATGACTTCGAGACTACATATTTTCAGCTTTTGATGCAGAGTCAAAATATATAAAAAGGGCTTCATAATGTTGAAAGAAATTCTAACTTCTGACAATTATTGGCGAAGATACATCCGTTTGAATTTGGAAACAGAAACTTAAAACGTCAATTTCTCGAAATGACTTCGAGACTACATATTTTCAGCTTTTGATGCAGAATCAAAATATATAAAAAGGGCTTCATAATGTTGAAAGAAATTCTAACTTCTGGACAATTATTGGCGAAGATACATCCGTTTGAATTTGGAAACAGAAACTTAAAACGTCAATTTCTCGAAATGACTTCGAGACTACATATTTTCAGCTTTTGATGCAGAATCAAAATATATAAAAAGGGCTTCATAATGTTGAAAGAAATTCTAACTTCGACAATTATTGGCGAAGATACATCCGTTTGAATTTGGAAACAGAAACTTAAAACGTCAATTTCTCGAAATGACTTCGAGACTACATATTTTCAGCTTTGGATGCAGAGTCAAAATATATAAAAAGGGCTTCATAATGTTGAAAGAAATTCTAACTTCTGACAATTATTGGCGAAGATACATCCGTTTGAATTTGGAAACAGAAACTTAAAACGTCAATTTCTCGAAATGACTTCGAGACTACATATTTTCAGCTTTTGATGCAGAATCAAAATATATAAAAAGGGCTTCATAATGTTGAAAGAAATTCTAACTTCTGACAATTATTGGCGAAGATACATCCGTTTGAATTTGGAAACAGAAACTTAAAACGTCAATTTCTCGAAATGACTTCGAGACTACATATTTTCAGCTTTTGATGCAGAATCAAAATATATAAAAAGGGCTTCATAATGTTGAAAGAAATTCTAACTTCTGACAATTATTGGCGAAGATACATCCGTTTGAATTTGGAAACAGAAACTTAAAACGTCAATTTCTCGAAATGACTTCGAGACTACATATTTTCAGCTTTTGATGCAGAATCAAAATATATAAAAAGGGCTTCATAATGTTGAAAGAAATTCTAACTTCTGACAATTATTGGCGAAGATACATCCGTTTGAATTTGGAAACAGAAACTTAAAACGTCAATTTCTCGAAATGACTTCGAGACTACATATTTTCAGCTTTTGATGCAGAGTCAAAATATATAAAAAGGGCTTCATAATGTTGAAAGAAATGCTAACTTCTGACAATTATTGGCGAAGATACATCCGTTTGAATTTGGAAACAGATACTTAAAACGTCAATTTCTCGAAATGACTTCGAGACTACATATTTTCAGCTTTTGAAGCAGAGTCAAAATATATAAAAAAGGGCTTCATAATGTTGAAAGAAATTCTAACTTCTGACAATTATTGGCGAAGATACATCCGTTTGAATTTGGAAACAGAAACTTAAAACGTCAATTTCCTCGAAATGACTTCGCGACTACATATTTTCAGCTTTTGATGCAGAATCAAAATATATAAAAAGGGCTTCATAATGTTGAAAGAAATTCTAACTTCTGACAATTATTGACGAAGATACATCCGTTTGAATTTGGAAACAGAAACTTAAAACGTCAATTTCTCGAAATGACTTCGCGACTACATATTTTCAGCTTTTGATGCAGAGTCAAAATATATAAAAAGG
>NW_025062728.1:0-26638 GCF_018153295.1 Drosophila grimshawi | reverse complement strand
AAGGGCTTCATAATGTTGAAAAGAAATTCTAACTTCTGACAATTATTGGCGAGAATACATCCGATTGAATTTGGAAGCAAGAACTTTAAAACGTCAATTTCTCGAAATGACTTCGAGACTACATATTTTCAGCTTTTGATGCAGAGTCAAAATATAAAAAAAGGGCTTCATAATGTTGAAAGAAATTCTAACTGCTGATAATTATTGGCGAAGTACATCCGTTTTAATTTGGAAACCAGGAAACTTAAAACGTCAATTTCTCGAAATGACTTCGCGACTACATATTTTCAGCTTTTGATGCAGAGTCAAAATATATAAAAGGGCTTCATAATGATGAAAAATTCTGACTTCTGCCAATTATTGGCGAAGATACATCCATTTGAATTTGGAAACCGAGACTTAAACGTCAATTTCTCGAAAATGACTTCGCGACTACATATTTTCAGCTTTTGAAGCAGAGTCAAAATATATAAAAGGGCTTCATAATGTTGAAAGAAATTCTAACTTCTCTGGTAATTATTGGCGAAGATACATCCGTTTGAATTTGGAAACTGAAACTTAAAACGTCAATTTCTCGAAATGACTTCGAGACTACATATTTTTCAGCTTTTGATGCAGAATCAAAATATATAAATGGGCTTCATAATGTTGAAAGAAATTCTAACTGCTGACCAATTATTATTGGCGAAGATACATCAGTTTGAATTTGGAAACCGAAACTTAAAACGTCAATTTCTCGAAATGACTTCGAGACTACATATTTTCAGCTTTTTGATGCAGAGTCAAAATATATAAAGGGCTTCATAATGTTGAAAGAAATTCTGACTTCTGACAATTATTGGCGAAGATACATCCGTTTGAATTTGGGAAAAGAAACTTAATAACCCCAATATCTCGAAATGACTTCGAGACGACATATTTTAACTTTTGATGCATAGTCAAAATATATAAAAGGGCTTCATAATGTTGAAAGAAATTCTAACTTCTGACAATTATTGGCGAAGATACATCCGTTTTAATTTGGAATCAAGAACTTAAAACGTCAATTTCTCGAAATGACTTTTGAGGCTTCCCATATTTTCAGCTTTTGATGCAGAGTCAAAATATATAAAAGAACTTCATAATGTTGAAAGAAATTCTAACTGCTGACAATTATTGGCGAGGGTACATCCGGTTGAATTTGGAAACCGAAACTTAAAACGTCAACTTCTCAGAAATGACTTCGAGACTACATATTTTCAGCTTTTGATGCAGAGTCAAAATATATAAAAGGGGCTTCATAATGTTGAAAGAAATTCTGACTTCTGACAATTATTGGCGAAGGTAATTCCGTTTGAATTTGGGAAAAAGAAACTTAATCCGCCAATATCTCGAAATGACTTCGAGACTACATATTTTTAACTTTTGATGCATAGTCAAAATATATAAAAAGGGCTTCATAATGTTGAAAGAAATTCTAACTTCTGACAATTATTGAAGAAGATACATCCGTTTGAATTTGGAAACAGAAACTTAAAACGTCAATTTCTCGAAATGACTTCAAGAGAACATATTTTCAGCTTTTGATGCAGAATCAAAATATATAAAAAGGGCTTCATAATGTTGAACGAAATTCTAACTTCTGACAATTATTGGCGAAGATACATCCGTTTGAATTTGGAAACAGGAAAACTTAAAACGTCGGTTTCTTGGAAATGACTTCAAGACTACATATTTTCAGCTTTCGATGCAGAATCAATGTATATAAAAGGGCTTCATAATGATGAAAGAAATTCTGACTTCTGACAATTATTGGCGAAGATACATCCGTTTGAATTTGGAAACAGAAACTTAAAACGTCAATTTCTCGAAATGACTTCGAGACTCACATATTTTCAGCTTTTGATGCAGAGTCAAAATATATAAAAAGGGCTTCATAATGTTGAAAGAAATTCTGACTTCTGACAATTATTGGCGAAGATACATCCGTTTGAATTTGGAAACAGGAAACTTAAAACGTCAATTTCTCGAAATGACTTCGAGACTACATATTTTTCAGCTTTTGAAGCAGAGTCAAAATATATAAAAAAGGGCTTCATAATGTTGAAAGAAATTCTAACTTCTGACAATTATTGGCGAAGATACATCCGTTTGAATTTGGAAACAGAAACTTAAAACGTCAATTTCTCGAAAAATGACTTCGAGACTACATATTTTCAGCTTCCGATGCAGAGTCAAAATATATAAATGGGCTTCCTAATGTTGAAAGAAATTCTAACTTCTGACAATTGTTGGCGAAGATACATCCGATTGAATTTGGAAACAGAAACTTAAAACGTCAATTTCTCGAAATGAATTCGAGACTACATATTTTCAGCTTTTGGTACAGAGTCAAAATATATAAAAAGGGCTTCATAATGTTGAAAGAAATTCTAACTTCTGACAATTATTGGCGAAGATACATCCGTTTGAATTTGGAAACAGAAACTTAAAACGTCAATTTCTCGAAATGACTTCGAGACTACATATTTTCAGCTTTCGATGCAGAATCAAAATATATAAAAAGGGCTTCATAATGTTGAAAGAAATTCTAACTTCTGACAATTATTGGCGAAGATACATCCGTTTGAATTTGGAAACCGAAACTTAAAACGTCAATTTCTCGAAATGACTTCGAGACTACATATTTTCAGCCTTTTGATGCAGAGTCAAAATATATAAAAAAGGGGGTTCATAATGTTGAAAGAAATTCTAACTTCTGACAATTATTGGCGAAGATACATCCGTTTGAATTTGGAAACAGAAACTTAAAACGTCAATTTCTCGAAATGACTTCGAGACTACATATTTTCAGCTTCTGATGCAGAGTCAAAATATATAACAAGGGCGTCATAATGTTGAAAGAAATTCTAACTTCTGACAATTATTGGCGAAGATACATCCGTTTGAATTTGGAAACAGAAACTTAAAACGTCAATTTCTCGAAATGACTTCGAGACTACATATTTTCAACTTTTGATGCAGAGTCAAAATATATAAAAAGGGCTTTATAATGTTGAAAGAAGTTCTAACTTCTGACAATTGTTGGCGAAGATACATCCGTTTGAATTTGGAAACAGAAACTTAAAACGTCGATTTCTCGAAACGGCTTCGAGACTACATATTTTCAGCTTTCGATGCAGAGTCAAAATATATAAAAAGGGCTTCATAATGTTGAAAGAAATTCTAACTTCTGACAATTATTGGCGAAGATACATCCGTTTGAATTTGGAAACAGAAACTTAAAACGTCAATTTCTCGAAATGACTTCGAGGCTACATATTTTCAGCTTTTGATGCAGAGTCAAAATATATAAAAAGGGCATCATAATGTTGAAAGAAATTCTGACTTCTGACAATTATTGGCGAAGATACATCCGTTTGAATTTGGAAACAGAAACTTAAAACGTCAATTTCTCGAAATGACTTCGAGACTACATATTTTCAGCTTTTGAAGCAGAGTCAAAATATATAAAGAGGGCTTCATAATGTTGAAAGAAATTCTAACTTCTGACAATTATTGGCGAAGATACATCCGTTTGAATTTGGAAACAGAAACTTAAAACGTCAATTTCTCGAAATGACTTCGAGACTACATATTTTCAGCTTTTGATGCAGAGTCAAAATATATAAAAAGGGCTTCATAATGTTGAAAAGAAATTCTAACTTCTGACAATTATTGGCGAAGATACATCCGTTTGAATTTGGAAACAGAAACTTAAAACGTCAATTTCTCGAAATGACTTGGAGACTACATATTTTCAGCTTTTGATGCAGAGTCAAAATATATAAAAAGGGCTTCATAATGTTGAAAGAAATTCTAACTTCTGACAATTATTGGCGAAGATACATCCGTTTGAATTTGGAAACAGAAACTTAAAACGTCAATTTCTCGAAATGACTTCGAGACTACATATTTTCAGCCTTTGATGCAGGGTCAAAATATATAAAAAGGGGTTCATAATGTTGAAAGAAATTCTAACTTCTGACAATTATTGGCGAAGATACATCCGTTTGAATTTGGAAACAGGAAACTTAAAACGTCAATTTCTCGAAATGACTTCGAGACTACATATTTTCAGCTTTTGATGCAGAGTCAAAATATATAAAAAGGGCTTCATAATGTTGAAAAGAAATTCTAACTTCTGACAATTATTGGCGAAGATACATCCGTTTGAATTTGGAAAGAGAAACTTAAACCGCCAATATCTCGAAATGACTTCGAGACTACATATTTTCAGCTTTTGATGCAGGGTCAAAATATATAAAGGAGCTTCATAATGTTGAAAGAAATTCTAACTTCTGACAATTATTGGCGAAGATACATCCGTTTGAATTTGGAAACAGAAACTTAAAAAACGTCGATTTCTCGAAATGACTTCGAGACTACATATTTTCAGCTTTTGATGCAGAATCAAAATATATAAAAGGGGCTTCATAATGTTGAAAGAAATTCTGACTTCTGACAATTATTGGCGAAGATACATCCGTTTGAATTTGGAAACCGAAACTTAAAACGTCAATTTCGCGAAATGACTTCGAGACTACATATTTTCAGCTTTTGATGCAGGAATCAAAATATATAAAAAGGGCTTCATAATGTTGAAAGAAATTCTAACTTCTGACAATTATTGGCGAAGATACATCCATTTGAATTTGGAAACCGAAACTTAAAACGTCAATTTCTCGAAATGACTTCGAGACTACATATTTTCAGCTTTTGATGCAGAGTCAAAATATAAAAAGAAGGGCTTCATAATGTTGAAAGAAATTCTAACTTCTGACAATTATTGGCGAAGGTACATCCGTTTGAATTTGGAAACAGAAACTTAAAACGTCAATTTCTCGAAATGACTTCGAGACTACATATTTTCAGCTTTTGATGCAGAGTCAAAATATATAAAAAGGGCTTCATAATGTTGAAAGAAATTCTAACTTCTGACAATTATTGGCGAAGATACATCCGTTTGAATTTGGAAACAGAAACTTAAAACGTCAATTTCTCAGAAATGACTTCGAGACTACATATTTTCAGCTTTTGATGCAGGGTCAAAATATATAAAAAGGGCTTCATAATGTTGAAAGAAATTCTAACTTCTGACAATTATTGGCGAAAGATACATCCGTTTGAATTTGGAAACAGAAACTTAAAACGTCAATTTCTCGAAATGACTTCGAGACTACATATTTTCAGCTTTTGATGCAGAATCAAAATATATAAAAAGGGCTTCATAATGTTGAAAGAAATTCTAACTTCTGACAATTATTGGCGAAGATACATCCGTTTGAATTTGGAAACAGAAACTTAAAACGTCGATTTCTCGAAATGACTTCGAGACTACATATTTTCAGCTTTTGATGCAGAATCAAAATATATAAAAAAGAGGGCTTCATAATGTTGAAAGAAATTCTAACTGCTGACAATTATTGGCGAAGATACATCCGTTTGAATTTGGAAACCGAAACTTAAAACGTCAATTTCTCGAAATGACTTCGAGACTACATATTTTCAGCTTTTGATGCAGGAGTCAAAATATATAAAAGGGGGCTTCATAATGTTGAAAGAAATTCTAACTTCTGACAATTATTGGCGAAGATACATCCATTTGAATTTGGAAACCCGAAACTTAAAACGTCAATTTCTCGAAATGACTTCGCGACTACATATTTTCAGCTTTTGATGCAGAGTCCAAAATATATAAAAAGGGCTTCATAATGTTGAAAGAAATTCTAACTTCTGACAATTATTGGCGAAGATACATCCGTTTGAATTTGGAAACAGAAACTTAAAACGTCAATTTCTCGAAATGACTTCGAGACTACATATTTTCAGCTTTTGATGCAGAGTCAAAATATATAAAAAGGGCTTCATAATGTTGAAAGAAATTCTAACTTCTGACAATTATTGGCGAAGATACATCCGTTTGAATTTGGAAACAGAAACTTAAAACGTCAATTTCTCGAAATGACTTCGAGACTACATATTTTCAGCTTTTGATGCAGAGTCAAAATATATAAAAAGGGCTTCATAATGTTGAAAGAAATTCTAACTTCTGACAATTATTGGCGAAGATACATCCGTTTGAATTTGGAAACAGAAACTTAAAACGTCAATTTCTCGAAATGACTTCGAGACTACATATTTTCAGCTTTTGATGCAGAGTCAAAATATATAAAAAGGGCTTCATAATGTTGAAAGAAATTCTAACTTCTGACAATTATTGGCGAAGATACATCCGTTTGAATTTGGAAACAGAAACTTAAAACGTCAATTTCTCGAAATGACTTCGAGACTACATATTTTCAGCTTTTGATGCAGAGTCAAAATATATAAAAAGGGCTTCATAATGTTGAAAGAAATTCTAACTTCTGACAATTATTGGCGAAGATACATCCGTTTGAATTTGGAAACAGAAACTTAAAACGTCAATTTCTCGAAATGACTTCGAGACTACATATTTTCAGCTTTTGATGCAGAGTCAAAATATATAAAAAGGGCTTCATAATGTTGAAAGAAATTCTAACTTCTGACAATTATTGGCGAAGATACATCCGTTTGAATTTGGAAACAGAAACTTAAAACGTCAATTTCTCGAAATGACTTCGAGACTACATATTTTCAGCTTTTGATGCAGAGTCAAAATATATAAAAAGGGCTTCATAATGTTGAAAGAAATTCTAACTTCTGACAATTATTGGCGAAGATACATCCGTTTGAATTTGGAAACAGAAACTTAAAACGTCAATTTCTCGAAATGACTTCGAGACTACATATTTTCAGCTTTTGATGCAGAGTCAAAATATATAAAAAGGGCTTCATAATGTTGAAAGAAATTCTAACTTCTGACAATTATTGGCGAAGATACATCCGTTTGAATTTGGAAACAGAAACTTAAAACGTCAATTTCTCGAAATGACTTCGAGACTACATATTTTCAGCTTTTGATGCAGAGTCAAAATATATAAAAAGGGCTTCATAATGTTGAAAGAAATTCTAACTTCTGACAATTATTGGCGAAGATACATCCGTTTGAATTTGGAAACAGAAACTTAAAACGTCAATTTCTCGAAATGACTTCGAGACTACATATTTTCAGCTTTTGATGCAGAGTCAAAATATATAAAAAGGGCTTCATAATGTTGAAAGAAATTCTAACTTCTGACAATTATTGGCGAAGATACATCCGTTTGAATTTGGAAACAGAAACTTAAAACGTCAATTTCTCGAAATGACTTCGAGACTACATATTTTCAGCTTTTGATGCAGAGTCAAAATATATAAAAAGGGCTTCATAATGTTGAAAGAAATTCTAACTTCTGACAATTATTGGCGAAGATACATCCGTTTGAATTTGGAAACAGAAACTTAAAACGTCAATTTCTCGAAATGACTTCGAGACTACATATTTTCAGCTTTTGATGCAGAGTCAAAATATATAAAAAGGGCTTCATAATGTTGAAAGAAATTCTAACTTCTGACAATTATTGGCGAAGATACATCCGTTTGAATTTGGAAACAGAAACTTAAAACGTCAATTTCTCGAAATGACTTCGAGACTACATATTTTCAGCTTTTGATGCAGAGTCAAAATATATAAAAAGGGCTTCATAATGTTGAAAGAAATTCTAACTTCTGACAATTATTGGCGAAGATACATCCGTTTGAATTTGGAAACAGAAACTTAAAACGTCAATTTCTCGAAATGACTTCGAGACTACATATTTTCAGCTTTTGATGCAGAGTCAAAATATATAAAAAGGGCTTCATAATGTTGAAAGAAATTCTAACTTCTGACAATTATTGGCGAAGATACATCCGTTTGAATTTGGAAACAGAAACTTAAAACGTCAATTTCTCGAAATGACTTCGAGACTACATATTTTCAGCTTTTGATGCAGAGTCAAAATATATAAAAAGGGCTTCATAATGTTGAAAGAAATTCTAACTTCTGACAATTATTGGCGAAGATACATCCGTTTGAATTTGGAAACAGAAACTTAAAACGTCAATTTCTCGAAATGACTTCGAGACTACATATTTTCAGCTTTTGATGCAGAGTCAAAATATATAAAAAGGGCTTCATAATGTTGAAAGAAATTCTAACTTCTGACAATTATTGGCGAAGATACATCCGTTTGAATTTGGAAACAGAAACTTAAAACGTCAATTTCTCGAAATGACTTCGAGACTACATATTTTCAGCTTTTGATGCAGAGTCAAAATATATAAAAAGGGCTTCATAATGTTGAAAGAAATTCTAACTTCTGACAATTATTGGCGAAGATACATCCGTTTGAATTTGGAAACAGAAACTTAAAACGTCAATTTCTCGAAATGACTTCGAGACTACATATTTTCAGCTTTTGATGCAGAGTCAAAATATATAAAAAGGGCTTCATAATGTTGAAAGAAATTCTAACTTCTGACAATTATTGGCGAAGATACATCCGTTTGAATTTGGAAACAGAAACTTAAAACGTCAATTTCTCGAAATGACTTCGAGACTACATATTTTCAGCTTTTGATGCAGAGTCAAAATATATAAAAAGGGCTTCATAATGTTGAAAGAAATTCTAACTTCTGACAATTATTGGCGAAGATACATCCGTTTGAATTTGGAAACAGAAACTTAAAACGTCAATTTCTCGAAATGACTTCGAGACTACATATTTTCAGCTTTTGATGCAGAGTCAAAATATATAAAAAGGGCTTCATAATGTTGAAAGAAATTCTAACTTCTGACAATTATTGGCGAAGATACATCCGTTTGAATTTGGAAACAGAAACTTAAAACGTCAATTTCTCGAAATGACTTCGAGACTACATATTTTCAGCTTTTGATGCAGAGTCAAAATATATAAAAAGGGCTTCATAATGTTGAAAGAAATTCTAACTTCTGACAATTATTGGCGAAGATACATCCGTTTGAATTTGGAAACAGAAACTTAAAACGTCAATTTCTCGAAATGACTTCGAGACTACATATTTTCAGCTTTTGATGCAGAGTCAAAATATATAAAAAGGGCTTCATAATGTTGAAAGAAATTCTAACTTCTGACAATTATTGGCGAAGATACATCCGTTTGAATTTGGAAACAGAAACTTAAAACGTCAATTTCTCGAAATGACTTCGAGACTACATATTTTCAGCTTTTGATGCAGAGTCAAAATATATAAAAAGGGCTTCATAATGTTGAAAGAAATTCTAACTTCTGACAATTATTGGCGAAGATACATCCGTTTGAATTTGGAAACAGAAACTTAAAACGTCAATTTCTCGAAATGACTTCGAGACTACATATTTTCAGCTTTTGATGCAGAGTCAAAATATATAAAAAGGGCTTCATAATGTTGAAAGAAATTCTAACTTCTGACAATTATTGGCGAAGATACATCCGTTTGAATTTGGAAACAGAAACTTAAAACGTCAATTTCTCGAAATGACTTCGAGACTACATATTTTCAGCTTTTGATGCAGAGTCAAAATATATAAAAAGGGCTTCATAATGTTGAAAGAAATTCTAACTTCTGACAATTATTGGCGAAGATACATCCGTTTGAATTTGGAAACAGAAACTTAAAACGTCAATTTCTCGAAATGACTTCGAGACTACATATTTTCAGCTTTTGATGCAGAGTCAAAATATATAAAAAGGGCTTCATAATGTTGAAAGAAATTCTAACTTCTGACAATTATTGGCGAAGATACATCCGTTTGAATTTGGAAACAGAAACTTAAAACGTCAATTTCTCGAAATGACTTCGAGACTACATATTTTCAGCTTTTGATGCAGAGTCAAAATATATAAAAAGGGCTTCATAATGTTGAAAGAAATTCTAACTTCTGACAATTATTGGCGAAGATACATCCGTTTGAATTTGGAAACAGAAACTTAAAACGTCAATTTCTCGAAATGACTTCGAGACTACATATTTTCAGCTTTTGATGCAGAGTCAAAATATATAAAAAGGGCTTCATAATGTTGAAAGAAATTCTAACTTCTGACAATTATTGGCGAAGATACATCCGTTTGAATTTGGAAACAGAAACTTAAAACGTCAATTTCTCGAAATGACTTCGAGACTACATATTTTCAGCTTTTGATGCAGAGTCAAAATATATAAAAAGGGCTTCATAATGTTGAAAGAAATTCTAACTTCTGACAATTATTGGCGAAGATACATCCGTTTGAATTTGGAAACAGAAACTTAAAACGTCAATTTCTCGAAATGACTTCGAGACTACATATTTTCAGCTTTTGATGCAGAGTCAAAATATATAAAAAGGGCTTCATAATGTTGAAAGAAATTCTAACTTCTGACAATTATTGGCGAAGATACATCCGTTTGAATTTGGAAACAGAAACTTAAAACGTCAATTTCTCGAAATGACTTCGAGACTACATATTTTCAGCTTTTGATGCAGAGTCAAAATATATAAAAAGGGCTTCATAATGTTGAAAGAAATTCTAACTTCTGACAATTATTGGCGAAGATACATCCGTTTGAATTTGGAAACAGAAACTTAAAACGTCAATTTCTCGAAATGACTTCGAGACTACATATTTTCAGCTTTTGATGCAGAGTCAAAATATATAAAAAGGGCTTCATAATGTTGAAAGAAATTCTAACTTCTGACAATTATTGGCGAAGATACATCCGTTTGAATTTGGAAACAGAAACTTAAAACGTCAATTTCTCGAAATGACTTCGAGACTACATATTTTCAGCTTTTGATGCAGAGTCAAAATATATAAAAAGGGCTTCATAATGTTGAAAGAAATTCTAACTTCTGACAATTATTGGCGAAGATACATCCGTTTGAATTTGGAAACAGAAACTTAAAACGTCAATTTCTCGAAATGACTTCGAGACTACATATTTTCAGCTTTTGATGCAGAGTCAAAATATATAAAAAGGGCTTCATAATGTTGAAAGAAATTCTAACTTCTGACAATTATTGGCGAAGATACATCCGTTTGAATTTGGAAACAGAAACTTAAAACGTCAATTTCTCGAAATGACTTCGAGACTACATATTTTCAGCTTTTGATGCAGAGTCAAAATATATAAAAAGGGCTTCATAATGTTGAAAGAAATTCTAACTTCTGACAATTATTGGCGAAGATACATCCGTTTGAATTTGGAAACAGAAACTTAAAACGTCAATTTCTCGAAATGACTTCGAGACTACATATTTTCAGCTTTTGATGCAGAGTCAAAATATATAAAAAGGGCTTCATAATGTTGAAAGAAATTCTAACTTCTGACAATTATTGGCGAAGATACATCCGTTTGAATTTGGAAACAGAAACTTAAAACGTCAATTTCTCGAAATGACTTCGAGACTACATATTTTCAGCTTTTGATGCAGAGTCAAAATATATAAAAAGGGCTTCATAATGTTGAAAGAAATTCTAACTTCTGACAATTATTGGCGAAGATACATCCGTTTGAATTTGGAAACAGAAACTTAAAACGTCAATTTCTCGAAATGACTTCGAGACTACATATTTTCAGCTTTTGATGCAGAGTCAAAATATATAAAAAGGGCTTCATAATGTTGAAAGAAATTCTAACTTCTGACAATTATTGGCGAAGATACATCCGTTTGAATTTGGAAACAGAAACTTAAAACGTCAATTTCTCGAAATGACTTCGAGACTACATATTTTCAGCTTTTGATGCAGAGTCAAAATATATAAAAAGGGCTTCATAATGTTGAAAGAAATTCTAACTTCTGACAATTATTGGCGAAGATACATCCGTTTGAATTTGGAAACAGAAACTTAAAACGTCAATTTCTCGAAATGACTTCGAGACTACATATTTTCAGCTTTTGATGCAGAGTCAAAATATATAAAAAGGGCTTCATAATGTTGAAAGAAATTCTAACTTCTGACAATTATTGGCGAAGATACATCCGTTTGAATTTGGAAACAGAAACTTAAAACGTCAATTTCTCGAAATGACTTCGAGACTACATATTTTCAGCTTTTGATGCAGAGTCAAAATATATAAAAAGGGCTTCATAATGTTGAAAGAAATTCTAACTTCTGACAATTATTGGCGAAGATACATCCGTTTGAATTTGGAAACAGAAACTTAAAACGTCAATTTCTCGAAATGACTTCGAGACTACATATTTTCAGCTTTTGATGCAGAGTCAAAATATATAAAAAGGGCTTCATAATGTTGAAAGAAATTCTAACTTCTGACAATTATTGGCGAAGATACATCCGTTTGAATTTGGAAACAGAAACTTAAAACGTCAATTTCTCGAAATGACTTCGAGACTACATATTTTCAGCTTTTGATGCAGAGTCAAAATATATAAAAAGGGCTTCATAATGTTGAAAGAAATTCTAACTTCTGACAATTATTGGCGAAGATACATCCGTTTGAATTTGGAAACAGAAACTTAAAACGTCAATTTCTCGAAATGACTTCGAGACTACATATTTTCAGCTTTTGATGCAGAGTCAAAATATATAAAAAGGGCTTCATAATGTTGAAAGAAATTCTAACTTCTGACAATTATTGGCGAAGATACATCCGTTTGAATTTGGAAACAGAAACTTAAAACGTCAATTTCTCGAAATGACTTCGAGACTACATATTTTCAGCTTTTGATGCAGAGTCAAAATATATAAAAAGGGCTTCATAATGTTGAAAGAAATTCTAACTTCTGACAATTATTGGCGAAGATACATCCGTTTGAATTTGGAAACAGAAACTTAAAACGTCAATTTCTCGAAATGACTTCGAGACTACATATTTTCAGCTTTTGATGCAGAGTCAAAATATATAAAAAAGGGCTTCATAATGTTGAAAGAAATTCTAACTTCTGACAATTATTGGCGAAGATACATCCGTTTGAATTTGGAAACAGAAACTTAAAACGTCAATTTCTCGAAATGACTTCGAGACTACATATTTTCAGCTTTTGATGCAGAGTCAAAATATATAAAAAGGGCTTCATAATGTTGAAAGAAATTCTAACTTCTGACAATTATTGGCGAAGATACATCCGTTTGAATTTGGAAACAGAAACTTAAAACGTCAATTTCTCGAAATGACTTCGAGACT
Organism: Drosophila grimshawi; assembly: GCF_018153295.1. NCBI lineage: Eukaryota > Metazoa > Arthropoda > Insecta > Diptera > Drosophilidae > Drosophila > Drosophila grimshawi. Next base: position 13,531 of record NW_025062728.1, on the reverse strand, counting down.
ACATATTTTCAGCTTTTGATGCAGAGTCAAAATATATAAAAAGGGCTTCATAATGTTGAAAGAAATTCTAACTTCTGACAATTATTGGCGAAGATACATCCGTTTGAATTTGGAAACAGAAACTTAAAACGTCAATTTCTCGAAATGACTTCGAGACTACATATTTTCAGCTTTTGATGCAGAGTCAAAATATATAAAAAGGGGCTTCATAATGTTGAAAGAAATTCTAACTTCTGACAATTATTGGCGAAGATACATCCGTTTGAATTTGGAAACAGAAACTTAAAACGTCAATTTCTCGAAATGACTTCGAGACTACATATTTTCAGCTTTTGATGCAGAGTCAAAATATATAAAAAGGGCTTCATAATGTTGAAAGAAATTCTAACTTCTGACAATTATTGGCGAAGATACATCCGTTTGAATTTGGAAACAGAAACTTAAAACGTCAATTTCTCGAAATGACTTCGAGACTACATATTTTCAGCTTTTGATGCAGAGTCAAAATATATAAAAAGGGCTTCATAATGTTGAAAGAAATTCTAACTTCTGACAATTATTGGCGAAGATACATCCGTTTGAATTTGGAAACAGAAACTTAAAACGTCAATTTCTCGAAATGACTTCGAGACTACATATTTTCAGCTTTTGATGCAGAGTCAAAATATATAAAAAGGGCTTCATAATGTTGAAAGAAATTCTAACTTCTGACAATTATTGGCGAAGATACATCCGTTTGAATTTGGAAACAGAAACTTAAAACGTCAATTTCTCGAAATGACTTCGAGACTACATATTTTCAGCTTTTGATGCAGAGTCAAAATATATAAAAAGGGCTTCATAATGTTGAAAGAAATTCTAACTTCTGACAATTATTGGCGAAGATACATCCGTTTGAATTTGGAAACAGAAACTTAAAACGTCAATTTCTCAGAAATGACTTCGAGACTACATATTTTCAGCTTTTGATGCAGAAGTCAAAATATATAAAAAGGGCTTCATAATGTTGAAAGAAATTCTAACTTCTGACAATTATTGGCGAAGATACATCCGTTTGAATTTGGAAACAGAAACTTAAAACGTCAATTTCTCGAAATGACTTCGAGACTACATATTTTCAGCTTTTGATGCAGAGTCAAAATATATAAAAAGGGCTTCATAATGTTGAAAGAAATTCTAACTTCTGACAATTATTGGCGAAGATACATCCGTTTGAATTTGGAAACAGAAACTTAAAACGTCAATTTCTCGAAATGACTTCGAGACTACATATTTTCAGCTTTTGATGCAGAGTCAAAATATATAAAAAGGGCTTCATAATGTTGAAAGAAATTCTAACTTCTGACAATTATTGGCGAAGATACATCCGTTTGAATTTGGAAACAGAAACTTAAAACGTCAATTTCTCGAAATGACTTCGAGACTACATATTTTCAGCTTTTGATGCAGAGTCAAAATATATAAAAAGGGCTTCATAATGTTGAAAGAAATTCTAACTTCTGACAATTATTGGCGAAGATACATCCGTTTGAATTTGGAAACAGAAACTTAAAACGTCAATTTCTCGAAATGACTTCGAGACTACATATTTTCAGCTTTTGATGCAGAGTCAAAATATATAAAAAGGGCTTCATAATGTTGAAAGAAATTCTAACTTCTGACAATTATTGGCGAAGATACATCCGTTTGAATTTGGAAACAGAAACTTAAAACGTCAATTTCTCGAAATGACTTCGAGACTACATATTTTCAGCTTTTGATGCAGAGTCAAAATATATAAAAAGGGCTTCATAATGTTGAAAGAAATTCTAACTTCCTGACAATTATTGGCGAAGATACATCCGTTTGAATTTGGAAACAGAAACTTAAAACGTCAATTTCTCGAAATGACTTCGAGACTACATATTTTCAGCTTTTGATGCAGAATCAAAATATATAAAAAGGGCTTCATAATGTTGAAAGAAATTCTAACTTCTGACAATTATTGGCGAAGATACATCCGTTTGAATTTGGAAACAGAAACTTAAAACGTCAATTTCTCGAAATGACTTCGAGACTACATATTTTCAGCTTTTGATGCAGAGTCAAAATATATAAAAAGGGCTTCATAATGTTGAAAGAAATTCTAACTTCTGACAATTATTGGCGAAGATACATCCGTTTGAATTTGGAAACAGAAACTTAAAACGTCAATTTCTCGAAATGACTTCGAGACTACATATTTTCAGCTTTTGATGCAGAGTCAAAATATATAAAAAGGGCTTCATAATGTTGAAAGAAATTCTAACTTCTGACAATTATTGGCGAAGATACATCCGTTTGAATTTGGAAACAGAAACTTAAAACGTCAATTTCTCGAAATGACTTCGAGACTACATATTTTCAGCTTTTGATGCAGAGTCAAAATATATAAAAAGGGCTTCATAATGTTGAAAGAAATTCTAACTTCTGACAATTATTGGCGAAGATACATCCGTTTGAATTTGGAAACAGAAACTTAAAACGTCAATTTCTCGAAATGACTTCGAGACTACATATTTTCAGCTTTTGATGCAGAATCAAAATATATAAAAAGGGCTTCATAATGTTGAAAGAAATTCTAACTTCTGACAATTATTGGCGAAGATACATCCGTTTGAATTTGGAAACAGAAACTTAAAACGTCAATTTCTCGAAATGACTTCGAGACTACATATTTTCAGCTTTTGATGCAGAATCAAAATATATAAAAAGGGCTTCATAATGTTGAAAGAAATTCTAACTTCTGACAATTATTGGCGAAGATACATCCGTTTGAATTTGGAAACAGAAACTTAAAACGTCAATTTCTCGAAATGACTTCGAGACTACATATTTTCAGCTTTTGATGCAGAGTCAAAATATATAAAAAGGGCTTCATAATGTTGAAAGAAATTCTAACTTCTGACAATTATTGGCGAAGATACATCCGTTTGAATTTGGAAACAGAAACTTAAAACGTCAATTTCTCGAAATGACTTCGAGACTACATATTTTCAGCTTTTGATGCAGAATCAAAATATATAAAAAGGGCTTCATAATGTTGAAAAAAATTCTAACTTCTGACAATTATTGGCGAAGATACATCCGTTTGAATTTGGAAACAGAAACTTAAAACGTCAATTTCTCGAAATGACTTCGAGACTACATATTTTCAGCTTTTGATGCAGAGTCAAAATATATAAAAAGGGCTTCATAATGTTGAAAGAAATTCTAACTTCTGACAATTATTGGCGAAGATACATCCGTTTGAATTTGGAAACAGAAACTTAAAACGTCAATTTCTCGAAATGACTTCGAGACTACATATTTTCAGCTTTTGATGCAGAATCAAAATATATAAAAAGGGCTTCATAATGTTGAAAGAAATTCTAACTTCTGACAATTATTGGCGAAGATACATCCGTTTGAATTTGGAAACAGAAACTTAAAACGTCAATTTCTCGAAATGACTTCGAGACTACATATTTTCAGCTTTTGATGCAGAGTCAAAATATATAAAAAGGGCTTCATAATGTTGAAAGAAATTCTAACTTCTGACAATTATTGGCGAAGATACATCCGTTTGAATTTGGAAACAGAAACTTAAAACGTCAATTTCTCGAAATGACTTCGAGACTACATATTTTCAGCTTTTGATGCAGAGTCAAAATATATAAAAAGGGCTTCATAATGTTGAAAGAAATTCTAACTTCTGACAATTATTGGCGAAGATACATCCGTTTGAATTTGGAAACAGAAACTTAAAACGTCAATTTCTCGAAATGACTTCGAGACTACATATTTTCAGCTTTTGATGCAGAGTCAAAATATATAAAAAGGGCTTCATAATGTTGAAAGAAATTCTAACTTCTGACAATTATTGGCGAAGATACATCCGTTTGAATTTGGAAACAGAAACTTAAAACGTCAATTTCTCGAAATGACTTCGAGACTACATATTTTCAGCTTTTGATGCAGAAGTCAAAATATATAAAAAGGGCTTCATAATGTTGAAAGAAATTCTAACTTCTGACAATTATTGGCGAAGATACATCCGTTTGAATTTGGAAACAGAAACTTAAAACGTCAATTTCTCGAAATGACTTCGAGACTACATATTTTCAGCTTTTGATGCAGAGTCAAAATATATAAAAAGGGCTTCATAATGTTGAAAGAAATTCTAACTTCTGACAATTATTGGCGAAGATACATCCGTTTGAATTTGGAAACAGAAACTTAAAACGTCAATTTCTCGAAATGACTTCGAGACTACATATTTTCAGCTTTTGATGCAGAGTCAAAATATATAAAAAGGGCTTCATAATGTTGAAAGAAATTCTAACTTCTGACAATTATTGGCGAAGATACATCCGTTTGAATTTGGAAACAGAAACTTAAAACGTCAATTTCTCGAAATGACTTCGAGACTACATATTTTCAGCTTTTGATGCAGAGTCAAAATATATAAAAAGGGCTTCATAATGTTGAAAGAAATTCTAACTTCTGACAATTATTGGCGAAGATACATCCGTTTGAATTTGGAAACAGAAACTTAAAACGTCAATTTCTCGAAATGACTTCGAGACTACATATTTTCAGCTTTTGATGCAGAGTCAAAATATATAAAAAGGGCTTCATAATGTTGAAAGAAATTCTAACTTCTGACAATTATTGGCGAAGATACATCCGTTTGAATTTGGAAACAGAAACTTAAAACGTCAATTTCTCGAAATGACTTCGAGACTACATATTTTCAGCTTTTGATGCAGAGTCAAAATATATAAAAAGGGCTTCATAATGTTGAAAGAAATTCTAACTTCTGACAATTATTGGCGAAGATACATCCGTTTGAATTTGGAAACAGAAACTTAAAACGTCAATTTCTCGAAATGACTTCGAGACTACATATTTTCAGCTTTTGATGCAGAGTCAAAATATATAAAAAGGGCTTCATAATGTTGAAAGAAATTCTAACTTCTGACAATTATTGGCGAAGATACATCCGTTTGAATTTGGAAACAAAAACTTAAAACGTCAATTTCTCGAAATGACTTCGAGACTACATATTTTCAGCTTTTGATGCAGAGTCAAAATATATAAAAAGGGCTTCATAATGTTGAAAGAAATTCTAACTTCTGACAATTATTGGCGAAGATACATCCGTTTGAATTTGGAAACCAAGAAACTTAAAACGTCAATTTCTCGAAATGACTTCGAGACTACATATTTTCAGCTTTTGATGCAGAGTCAAAATATATAAAAAGGGCTTCCATAATGTTGAAAGAAATTCTAACTTCTGACAATTATTGGCGAAGATACATCCGTTTGAATTTGGAAACAGAAACTTAAAACGTCAATTTCTCGAAATGACTTCGAGACTACATATTTTCAGCTTTTGATGCAGAGTCAAAATATATAAAAAGGGCTTCATAATGTTGAAAGAAATTCTAACTTCTGACAATTATTGGCGAAGATACATCCGTTTGAATTTGGAAAACAGAAACTTAAAACGTCAATTTCTCGAAATGACTTCGAGACTACATATTTTCAGCTTTTGATGCAGAGTCAAAATATATAAAAAGGGCTTCATAATGTTGAAAGAAATTCTAACTTCTGACAATTATTGGCGAAGATACATCCGTTTGAATTTGGAAACAGAAACTTAAAACGTCAATTTCTCGAAATGACTTCGAGACTACATATTTTCAGCTTTTGATGCAGAGTCAAAATATATAAAAAGGGCTTCATAATGTTGAAAGAAATTCTAACTTCTGACAATTATTGGCGAAGATACATCCGTTTGAATTTGGAAACAGAAACTTAAAACGTCAATTTCTCGAAATGACTTCGAGACTACATATTTTCAGCTTTTGATGCAGAGTCAAAATATATAAAAAGGGCTTCATAATGTTGAAAGAAATTCTAACTTCTGACAATTATTGGCGAAGATACATCCGTTTGAATTTGGAAACAGAAACTTAAAACGTCAATTTCTCGAAATGACTTCGAGACTACATATTTTCAGCTTTTGATGCAGAGTCAAAATATATAAAAAGGGCTTCATAATGTTGAAAGAAATTCTAACTTCTGACAATTATTGGCGAAGATACATCCGTTTGAATTTGGAAACAGAAACTTAAAACGTCAATTTCTCGAAATGACTTCGAGACTACATATTTTCAGCTTTTGATGCAGAGTCAAAATATATAAAAAGGGCTTCATAATGTTGAAAGAAATTCTAACTTCTGACAATTATTGGCGAAGATACATCCGTTTGAATTTGGAAACAGAAACTTAAAACGTCAATTTCTCGAAATGACTTCGAGACTACATATTTTCAGCTTTTGATGCAGAGTCAAAATATATAAAAAGGGCTTCATAATGTTGAAAGAAATTCTAACTTCTGACAATTATTGGCGAAGATACATCCGTTTGAATTTGGAAACAGAAACTTAAAACGTCAATTTCTCGGAAATGACTTCGAGACTACATATTTTCAGCTTTTGATGCAGAGTCAAAATATATAAAAAGGGCTTCATAATGTTGAAAGAAATTCTAACTTCTGACAATTATTGGCGAAGATACATCCGTTTGAATTTGGAAACAGAAACTTAAAACGTCAATTTCTCGAAATGACTTCGAGACTACATATTTTCAGCTTTTGATGCAGAGTCAAAATATATAAAAAGGGCTTCATAATGTTGAAAGAAATTCTAACTTCTGACAATTATTGGCGAAGATACATCCGTTTGAATTTGGAAACAGAAACTTAAAACGTCAATTTCTCGAAATGACTTCGAGACTACATATTTTCAGCTTTTGATGCAGAGTCAAAATATATAAAAGGGGCTTCATAATGTTGAAAGAAATTCTAACTTCTGACAATTATTGGCGAAGATACATCCGTTTGAATTTGGAAACAGAAACTTAAAACGTCAATTTCTCGAAATGACTTCGAGACTACATATTTTCAGCTTTTGATGCAGAGTCAAAATATATAAAAAGGGCTTCATAATGTTGAAAGAAATTCTAACTTCTGACAATTATTGGCGAAGATACATCCGTTTGAATTTGGAAACAGAAACTTAAAACGTCAATTTCTCGAAATGACTTCGAGACTACATATTTTCAGCTTTTGATGCAGCAAGTCAAAATATATAAAAAGGGCTTCATAATGTTGAAAGAAATTCTAACTTCTGACAATTATTGGCGAAGATACATCCGTTTGAATTTGGAAACAGAAACTTAAAACGTCAATTTCTCGAAATGACTTCGAGACTACATATTTTCAGCTTTTGATGCAGAGTCAAAATATATAAAAAGGGCTTCATAATGTTGAAAGAAATTCTAACTTCTGACAATTATTGGCGAAGATACATCCGTTTGAATTTGGAAACAGAAACTTAAAACGTCAATTTCTCAGAAATGACTTCGAGACTACATATTTTCAGCTTTTGATGCAGAGTCAAAATATATAAAAAGGGCTTCATAATGTTGAAAGAAATTCTAACTTCTGACAATTATTGGCGAAGATACATCCGTTTGAATTTGGAAACAGAAACTTAAAACGTCAATTTCTCGAAATGACTTCGAGACTACATATTTTCAGCTTTTGATGCAGAGTCAAAATATATAAAAAGGGCTTCATAATGTTGAAAGAAATTCTAACTTCTGACAATTATTGGCGAAGATACATCCGTTTGAATTTGGAAACAGAAACTTAAAACGTCAATTTCTCGAAATGACTTCGAGACTACATATTTTCAGCTTTTGATGCAGAGTCAAAATATATAAAAAGGGCTTCATAATGTTGAAAGAAATTCTAACTTCTGACAATTATTGGCGAAGATACATCCGTTTGAATTTGGAAACAGAAACTTAAAACGTCAATTTCTCGAAATGACTTCGAGACTACATATTTTCAGCTTTTGATGCAGAGTCAAAATATATAAAAAGGGCTTCATAATGTTGAAAGAAATTCTAACTTCTGACAATTATTGGCGAAGATACATCCGTTTGAATTTGGAAACAGAAACTTAAAACGTCAATTTCTCGAAATGACTTCGAGACTACATATTTTCAGCTTTTGATGCAGAGTCAAAATATATAAAAAGGGCTTCATAATGTTGAAAGAAATTCTAACTTCTGACAATTATTGGCGAAGATACATCCGTTTGAATTTGGAAACAGAAACTTAAAACGTCAATTTCTCGAAATGACTTCGAGACTACATATTTTCAGCTTTTGATGCAGAGTCAAAATATATAAAAAGGGCTTCATAATGTTGAAAGAAATTCTAACTTCTGACAATTATTGGCGAAGATACATCCGTTTGAATTTGGAAACAGAAACTTAAAACGTCAATTTCTCGAAATGACTTCGAGACTACATATTTTCAGCTTTTGATGCAGAGTCAAAATATATAAAAAGGGCTTCATAATGTTGAAAGAAATTCTAACTTCTGACAATTATTGGGGAAAATACATCCGTTTGAATTTGGAAACAGAAACTTAAAACGTCAATTTCTCGAAATGACTTCGAGACTACATATTTTCAGCTTTTGATGCAGAGTCAAAATATATAAAAAGGGCTTCATAATGTTGAAAGAAATTCTAACTTCTGACAATTATTGGCGAAGATACATCCGTTTGAATTTGGAAACAGAAACTTAAAACGTCAATTTCTCGAAATGACTTCGAGACTACATATTTTCAGCTTTTGATGCAGAGTCAAAATATATAAAAAGGGCTTCATAATGTTGAAAGAAATTCTAACTTCTGACAATTATTGGCGAAGATACATCCGTTTGAATTTGGAAACAGAAACTTAAAACGTCAATTTCTCGAAATGACTTCGAGACTACATATTTTCAGCTTTTGATGCAGAGTCAAAATATATAAAAAGGGCTTCATAATGTTGAAAGAAATTCTAACTTCTGACAATTATTGGCGAAGATACATCCGTTTGAATTTGGAAACAGAAACTTAAAACGTCAATTTCTCGAAATGACTTCGAGACTACATATTTTCAGCTTTTGATGCAGAGTCAAAATATATAAAAAGGGCTTCATAATGTTGAAAGAAATTCTAACTTCTGACAATTATTGGCGAAGATACATCCGTTTGAATTTGGAAACAGAAACTTAAAACGTCAATTTCTCGAAATGACTTCGAGACTACATATTTTCAGCTTTTGATGCAGAGTCAAAATATATAAAAAGGGCTTCATAATGTTGAAAGAAATTCTAACTTCTGACAATTATTGGCGAAGATACATCCGTTTGAATTTGGAAACAGAAACTTAAAACGTCAATTTCTCGAAATGACTTCGAGACTACATATTTTCAGCTTTTGATGCAGAGTCAAAATATATAAAAAGGGCTTCATAATGTTGAAAGAAATTCTAACTTCTGACAATTATTGGCGAAGATACATCCGTTTGAATTTGGAAACAGAAACTTAAAACGTCAATTTCTCGAAATGACTTCGAGACTACATATTTTCAGCTTTTGATGCAGAGTCAAAATATATAAAAAGGGCTTCATAATGTTGAAAGAAATTCTAACTTCTGACAATTATTGGCGAAGATACATCCGTTTGAATTTGGAAACAGAAACTTAAAACGTCAATTTCTCGAAATGACTTCGAGACTACATATTTTCAGCTTTTGATGCAGAGTCAAAATATATAAAAAGGGCTTCATAATGTTGAAAGAAATTCTAACTTCTGACAATTATTGGCGAAGATACATCCGTTTGAATTTGGAAACAGAAACTTAAAACGTCAATTTCTCGAAATGACTTCGAGACTACATATTTTCAGCTTTTGATGCAGAGTCAAAATATATAAAAAGGGCTTCATAATGTTGAAAGAAATTCTAACTTCTGACAATTATTGGCGAAGATACATCCGTTTGAATTTGGAAACAGAAACTTAAAACGTCAATTTCTCGAAATGACTTCGAGACTACATATTTTCAGCTTTTGATGCAGAGTCAAAATATATAAAAAGGGCTTCATAATGTTGAAAGAAATTCTAACTTCTGACAATTATTGGCGAAGATACATCCGTTTGAATTTGGAAACAGAAACTTAAAACGTCAATTTCTCGAAATGACTTCGAGACTACATATTTTCAGCTTTTGATGCAGAGTCAAAATATATAAAAAGGGCTTCATAATGTTGAAAGAAATTCTAACTTCTGACAATTATTGGCGAAGATACATCCGTTTGAATTTGGAAACAGAAACTTAAAACGTCAATTTCTCGAAATGACTTCGAGACTACATATTTTCAGCTTTTGATGCAGAGTCAAAATATATAAAAAGGGCTTCATAATGTTGAAAGAAATTCTAACTTCTGACAATTATTGGCGAAGATACATCCGTTTGAATTTGGAAACAGAAACTTAAAACGTCAATTTCTCGAAATGACTTCGAGACTACATATTTTCAGCTTTTGATGCAGAGTCAAAATATATAAAAAGGGCTTCATAATGTTGAAAGAAATTCTAACTTCTGACAATTATTGGCGAAGATACATCCGTTTGAATTTGGAAACAGAAACTTAAAACGTCAATTTCTCGAAATGACTTCGAGACTACATATTTTCAGCTTTTGATGCAGAGTCAAAATATATAAAAAGGGCTTCATAATGTTGAAAGAAATTCTAACTTCTGACAATTATTGGCGAAGATACATCCGTTTGAATTTGGAAACAGAAACTTAAAACGTCAATTTCTCGAAATGACTTCGAGACTACATATTTTCAGCTTTTGATGCAGAGTCAAAATATATAAAAAGGGCTTCATAATGTTGAAAGAAATTCTAACTTCTGACAATTATTGGCGAAGATACATCCGTTTGAATTTGGAAACAGAAACTTAAAACGTCAATTTCTCGAAATGACTTCGAGACTACATATTTTCAGCTTTTGATGCAGAGTCAAAATATATAAAAAGGGCTTCATAATGTTGAAAGAAATTCTAACTTCTGACAATTATTGGCGAAGATACATCCGTTTGAATTTGGAAACAGAAACTTAAAACGTCAATTTCTCGAAATGACTTCGAGACTACATATTTTCAGCTTTTGATGCAGAGTCAAAATATATAAAAAGGGCTTCATAATGTTGAAAGAAATTCTAACTTCTGACAATTATTGGCGAAGATACATCCGTTTGAATTTGGAAACAGAAACTTAAAACGTCAATTTCTCGAAATGACTTCGAGACTACATATTTTCAGCTTTTGATGCAGAGTCAAAATATATAAAAAGGGCTTCATAATGTTGAAAGAAATTCTAACTTCTGACAATTATTGGCGAAGATACATCCGTTTGAATTTGGAAACAGAAACTTAAAACGTCAATTTCTCGAAATGACTTCGAGACTACATATTTTCAGCTTTTGATGCAGAGTCAAAATATATAAAAAGGGCTTCATAATGTTGAAAGAAATTCTAACTTCTGACAATTATTGGCGAAGATACATCCGTTTGAATTTGGAAACAGAAACTTAAAACGTCAATTTCTCGAAATGACTTCGAGACTACATATTTTCAGCTTTTGATGCAGAGTCAAAATATATAAAAAGGGCTTCATAATGTTGAAAGAAATTCTAACTTCTGACAATTATTGGCGAAGATACATCCGTTTGAATTTGGAAACAGAAACTTAAAACGTCAATTTCTCGAAATGACTTCGAGACTACATATTTTCAGCTTTTGATGCAGAGTCAAAATATATAAAAAGGGCTTCATAATGTTGAAAGAAATTCTAACTTCTGACAATTATTGGCGAAGATACATCCGTTTGAATTTGGAAACAGAAACTTAAAACGTCAATTTCTCGAAATGACTTCGAGACTACATATTTTCAGCTTTTGATGCAGAGTCAAAATATATAAAAAGGGCTTCATAATGTTGAAAGAAATTCTAACTTCTGACAATTATTGGCGAAGATACATCCGTTTGAATTTGGAAACAGAAACTTAAAACGTCAATTTCTCGAAATGACTTCGAGACTACATATTTTCAGCTTTTGATGCAGAGTCAAAATATATAAAAAGGGCTTCATAATGTTGAAAGAAATTCTAACTTCTGACAATTATTGGCGAAGATACATCCGTTTGAATTTGGAAACAGAAACTTAAAACGTCAATTTCTCGAAATGACTTCGAGACTACATATTTTCAGCTTTTGATGCAGAGTCAAAATATATAAAAAGGGCTTCATAATGTTGAAAGAAATTCTAACTTCTGACAATTATTGGCGAAGATACATCCGTTTGAATTTGGAAACAGAAACTTAAAACGTCAATTTCTCGAAATGACTTCGAGACTACATATTTTCAGCTTTTGATGCAGAGTCAAAATATATAAAAAGGGCTTCATAATGTTGAAAGAAATTCTAACTTCTGACAATTATTGGCGAAGATACATCCGTTTGAATTTGGAAACAGAAACTTAAAACGTCAATTTCTCGAAATGACTTCGAGACTACATATTTTCAGCTTTTGATGCAGAGGTCAAAATATATAAAAGGGCTTCGCCAATGTTGAAAGAAAATCTAACTTCTGACAATTATTGGCGAAGATACATCCGTTTCAAAAGCAATTTGGAAACGAAACCCAAAACATCCGATTTCTCAGAAATGACTTCGAGACTACCCACTTACTTTCAACTTTTGATGCAGAGTCAAAATATATAGAAAGGAGCTTCATAATGTTGAAAGGGAATTCTAACTTCTGACAATTAACGACGAAGATACATCCAGTTGAATTTGGAAACAGAAACTTAAAACGTCAATTTCTCGAAATGACTTCGAGACTACATATTTTCAGCTTTTGAAGCAGAGTCGAAATGTACAAAAAGGGCTTCATAATGTTGAAAGAAATTCTAACTACTAACAATTATTGGCGAAGGCACATCCGGTAGAATTTGGAGACAGAAACTTAAAACATCAATTTCGCGGGAAATGACTTCAAGAATACATATTTTCAGCTTTTGATGCAGAATCAAAATATATAAAAAGAGTTTCATAATGTTGAAAGAAATTCTAACTTCTGACATTTATTGGCGAAGATACATCCGTTTGAATTTGGAAACAGAAACGTAAAACGTAAATTTCTCGAAATGACTTCGAGGCAACATATTACTAAACTTGATGCAGAGAATTAAAAGTATATAAAAGGGGCTTCATAATGTTGAAAGAAATTCTAACTTCCTGAAACAATTATTGGGGAAGATACAACCGTTTGAATTTAGAAATAGAAGCTTAAAACATGAATGTCGCGAAATGACTTCGAGACTACATATTTTCAACTTTTGATGCAGAATCAAAATATATAAAAGGGCTGTAAATGTTGAAAGAAATTCTAACTTCTGACAATTATTGGCGAAGAAGATACATCGTTTGAATTTGGAAACAGAAACGCAAACGTCAATTTCTCAAATTGACTTCGAGGACTACATATTTTCAGCTTTTGATGCAGAGTCAAAATATATAAAAGGGCTTCATAACCTTGAAGAAATTCT
>NW_025062727.1:0-10856 GCF_018153295.1 Drosophila grimshawi | reverse complement strand
GAAAGAAATTCGAACTGCTGACAATTATTGGCGAAGGTAGATCCGGTTGAATTTGAAGCCCGAAACTTAAATCGTCAATTTCTCGAAATGACTTCGCGACTACATATTTTCAGCACCGATGCAGAGTCAAGAGAAAAATATATAAAAAGGAGCTTCATAATGTTGAAAGAAATTCTGACTTCTGACAATTATTGGCGAAGATACATCCGTTTGAATTTGGGAAGAGAAACTTAAGCCGCCAATTTCTCGAAATGACTTCGAGACTACATATTTTCAGCTTTTGATGCAGAAGTCAAAATATATGAAAACGGCTTCATAATGTTGAAAGAAGTTCTGAATTCTGACAATTATTGGCGAAGATACATACGTTTGAATTTGGAAACAGAAACTTAAAACGTCAATTTCTCGAAATGACTTCGAGACTACATATTTTCAGCTTTTGATGCAGAGTCAAAATATATAAAAGGGCTTCATAATGTTGAAAGAAATTCTAACTTCTGACAATTATTGGCGAAGATACATCCGTTTGAATTTGGAAACAGAAACTTAAAACGTCAATTTCTCGAAATGACTTCGAGACTACATATTTTCAGCTTTTGATGCAGGGTCAAAATATAGAAAAGGGCTTCATAATGTTGAAAGAAATTCTGACTTCTGACAATTATTGGCGAAGGGCCATCCGTTTGAATTTGGAAACCGAAACTTAAAACGTCAATTTCTCGAAATGACTTCGCGACTACACTTATTTTCAGCTTTTGATGGAAAGTCAAAAAATATAAAAAAGGGCTACATAATGTTGAAAGAAATTCTAACTTCTGATAATTATTGGCGAAGATACATCCGTTTGAATTTGGAAACAGAAACTTAAAACGTCGAATTTCTCGAAATGACTTCGAGACTACATATTTTCAGCACTGATGCAGAGTCAAAAGACATAAAAAGGGCTTCATAATGTTGAGAGAAATTCTGACTTCTGCCAAGTATTGGCGAAGATACATCCGTTTGAATTTGGAAACAGAAACTTAAAACGTCAATTTCTCGAAATGACTTCGAGACTACATATTTTCAGCTTTTGATGCAGAGTCAAAATATATAAAAAGGGGTTCATAATGTTGAAAGAAATTCTAACTTCTGACAATTATTGGCGAAGATACATCCGTTTGAATTTGGAAACAGAAACTTAAAACGTCAATTTCTCGAAATGACTTCGAGACTACATATTTTCAGCTTTTGAAGCAGAGTCAAAATATTTAAAAAGGGCTTCATAATGTTGAAAGAAATTCTAACTTCTGACAATTATTGGCGAAGATACATCCGTTTGAATTTGGAAACAGAAACTTAAAACGTCAATTTCTCGAAATGACTTCGAGACTACATATTTTCAGCTTTTGATGCAGAGTCAAAATATATAAAAAGGGCTTCATAATGTTGAAAGAAATTCTAACTTCTGACAATTATTGGCGAAGATACATCCGTTTGAATTTGGAAACAGAAACTTAAAACGTCAATTTCTCGAAATGACTTCGAGACTACATATTTTCAGCTTTTGATGCAGAGTCAAAATATATAAAAAGGGCTTCATAATGTTGAAAGAAATTCTAACTGCTGACAATTATTGGCGAAGATACATCCGTTTGAATTTGGAAACAGAAACTTAAAACGTCAATTTCTCGAAATGACTTCGAGACTACATATTTTCAGCTTTTGATGCAGAGTCAAAATATATAAAAAGGGCTTCATAATGTTGAAAGAAATTCTAACTTCTGACAATTATTGGCGAAGATACATCCGTTTGAATTTGGAAACCGAAACTTAAAACGTCAATTTCTCGAAATGACTTCGCGACTACATATTTTCAGCTTTTGATGCAGAGTCAAAATATATAAAAGGGGCTTCATAATGTTGAAAGAAATTCTAACTTCTGACAATTATTGGCGAAGATACATCCGTTTGAATTTGGAAACAGAAACTTAAAACGTCAATTTCTCGAAATGACTTCGCGACTACATATTTTTCAGCTTTTGATGCAGAATCAAAATATATAAAAGGGCTTCATAATGTTGAAAGAAATTCTGACTTCTGACAATTATTGGCGAAGATACATCCGTTTGAATTTGGAAACAGAAACTTAAAACGTCAATTTCTCGAAATGACTTCGAGACTACATATTTTCAGCTTTTGATGCAGAGTCAAAATATATAAAAAGGGCTTCATAATGTTGAAAGAAATTCTAACTTCTGACAATTATTGGCGAAGATACATCCGTTTGAATTTGGAAACAGAAACTTAAAACGTCAATTTCTCGAAATGACTTCGAGACTACATATTTTCAGCTTTTGATGCAGAGTCAAAATATATAAAAAGGGCTTCATAATGTTGAAAGAAATTCTAACTTCTGACAATTATTGGCGAAGATACATCCGTTTGAATTTGGAAACCGAAACTTAAAACGTCAATTTCTCGAAATGACTTCGAGACTACATATTTTCAGCTTTTGATGCAGAGTCAAAATATATAAAAAGGGCTTCATAATGTTGAAAGAAATTCTAACTTCTGACAATTATTGGCGAAGATACATCCGTTTGAATTTGGAAACAGAAACTTAAAACGTCAATTTCTCGAAATGACTTCGAGACTACATATTTTCAGCTTTTGATGCAGAGTCAAAATATATAAAAAGGGCTTCATAATGTTGAAAGAAATTCTAACTTCTGACAATTATTGGCGAAGATACATCCGTTTGAATTTGGAAACAGAAACTTAAAACGTCAATTTCTCGAAATGACTTCGAGACTACATATTTTCAGCTTTTGATGCAGAGTCAAAATATATAAAAAGGGCTTCATAATGTTGAAAGAAATTCTAACTTCTGACAATTATTGGCGAAGATACATCCGTTTGAATTTGGAAACAGAAACTTAAAACGTCAATTTCTCGAAATGACTTCGAGACTACATATTTTCAGCTTTTGATGCAGAGTCAAAATATATAAAAAGGGCTTCATAATGTTGAAAGAAATTCTAACTTCTGACAATTATTGGCGAAGATACATCCGTTTGAATTTGGAAACAGAAACTTAAAACGTCAATTTCTCGAAATGACTTCGAGACTACATATTTTCAGCTTTTGATGCAGAGTCAAAATATATAAAAAGGGCTTCATAATGTTGAAAGAAATTCTAACTTCTGACAATTATTGGCGAAGATACATCCGTTTGAATTTGGAAACAGAAACTTAAAACGTCAATTTCTCGAAATGACTTCGAGACTACATATTTTCAGCTTTTGATGCAGAGTCAAAATATATAAAAAGGGCTTCATAATGTTGAAAGAAATTCTAACTTCTGACAATTATTGGCGAAGATACATCCGTTTGAATTTGGAAACAGAAACTTAAAACGTCAATTTCTCGAAATGACTTCGAGACTACATATTTTCAGCTTTTGATGCAGAATCAAAATATATAAAAAGGGCTTCATAATGTTGAAAGAAATTCTAACTTCTGACAATTATTGGCGAAGATACATCCGTTTGAATTTGGAAACAGAAACTTAAAACGTCAATTTCTCGAAATGACTTCGAGACTACATATTTTCAGCTTTTGATGCAGAATCAAAATATATAAAAAGGGCTTCATAATGTTGAAAGAAATTCTAACTTCTGACAATTATTGGCGAAGATACATCCGTTTGAATTTGGAAACAGAAACTTAAAACGTCAATTTCTCGAAATGACTTCGAGACTACATATTTTCAGCTTTTGATGCAGAGTCAAAATATATAAAAAGGGCTTCATAATGTTGAAAGAAATTCTAACTTCTGACAATTATTGGCGAAGATACATCCGTTTGAATTTGGAAACAGAAACTTAAAACGTCAATTTCTCGAAATGACTTCGAGACTACATATTTTCAGCTTTTGATGCAGAGTCAAAATATATAAAAAGGGCTTCATAATGTTGAAAGAAATTCTAACTTCTGACAATTATTGGCGAAGATACATCCGTTTGAATTTGGAAACAGAAACTTAAAACGTCAATTTCTCGAAATGACTTCGAGACTACATATTTTCAGCTTTTGATGCAGAATCAAAATATATAAAAAGGGCTTCATAATGTTGAAAGAAATTCTAACTTCTGACAATTATTGGCGAAGATACATCCGTTTGAATTTGGAAACAGAAACTTAAAACGTCAATTTCTCGAAATGACTTCGAGACTACATATTTTCAGCTTTTGATGCAGAGTCAAAATATATAAAAAGGGCTTCATAATGTTGAAAGAAATTCTAACTTCTGACAATTATTGGCGAAGATACATCCGTTTGAATTTGGAAACAGAAACTTAAAACGTCAATTTCTCGAAATGACTTCGAGACTACATATTTTCAGCTTTTGATGCAGAGTCAAAATATATAAAAAGGGCTTCATAATGTTGAAAGAAATTCTAACTTCTGACAATTATTGGCGAAGATACATCCGTTTGAATTTGGAAACAGAAACTTAAAACGTCAATTTCTCGAAATGACTTCGAGACTACATATTTTCAGCTTTTGATGCAGAGTCAAAATATATAAAAGGGCTTCATAATGTTGAAAGAAATTCTAACTTCTGACAATTATTGGCGAAGATACATCCGTTTGAATTTGGAAACAGAAACTTAAAACGTCAATTTCTCGAAATGACTTCGAGACTACATATTTTCAGCTTTTGATGCAGAATCAAAATATATAAAAAGGGCTTCATAATGTTGAAAGAAATTCTAACTTCTGACAATTATTGGCGAAGATACATCCGTTTGAATTTGGAAACAGAAACTTAAAACGTCAATTTCTCGAAATGACTTCGAGACTACATATTTTCAGCTTTTGATGCAGAGTCAAAATATATAAAAAGGGCTTCATAATGTTGAAAGAAATTCTAACTTCTGACAATTATTGGCGAAGATACATCCGTTTGAATTTGGAAACAGAAACTTAAAACGTCAATTTCTCGAAATGACTTCGAGACTACATATTTTCAGCTTTTGATGCAGAGTCAAAATATATAAAAAGGGCTTCATAATGTTGAAAGAAATTCTAACTTCTGACAATTATTGGCGAAGATACATCCGTTTGAATTTGGAAACAGAAACTTAAAACGTCAATTTCTCGAAATGACTTCGAGACTACATATTTTCAGCTTTTGATGCAGAGTCAAAATATATAAAAAGGGGCTTCATAATGTTGAAAGAAATTCTAACTTCTGACAATTATTGGCGAAGATACATCCGTTTGAATTTGGAAACAGAAACTTAAAACGTCAATTTCTCGAAATGACTTCGAGACTACATATTTTCAGCTTTTGATGCAGAATCAAAATATATAAAAAGGGCTTCATAATGTTGAAAGAAATTCTAACTTCTGACAATTATTGGCGAAGATACATCCGTTTGAATTTGGAAACAGAAACTTAAAACGTCAATTTCTCGAAATGACTTCGAGACTACATATTTTCAGCTTTTGATGCAGAGTCAAAATATATAAAAAGGGCTTCATAATGTTGAAAGAAATTCTAACTTCTGACAATTATTGGCGAAGATACATCCGTTTGAATTTGGAAACAGAAACTTAAAACGTCAATTTCTCGAAATGACTTCGAGACTACATATTTTCAGCTTTTGGATGCAGAATCAAAATATATAAAAAGGGCTTCATAATGTTGAAAGAAATTCTAACTTCTGACAATTATTGGCGAAGATACATCCGTTTGAATTTGGAAACAGAAACTTAAAACGTCAATTTCTCGAAATGACTTCGAGACTACATATTTTCAGCTTTTGATGCAGAATCAAAATATATAAAAAGGGCTTCATAATGTTGAAGAAATTCTAACTTCTGACAATTATTGGCGAAGATACATCCGTTTGAATTTGGAAACAGAAACTTAAAACGTCAATTTCTCGAAATGACTTCGAGACTACATATTTTCAGCTTTTGATGCAGAGTCAAAATATATAAAAAGGGCTTCATAATGTTGAAAGAAATTCTAACTTCTGACAATTATTGGCGAAGATACATCCGTTTGAATTTGGAAACAGAAACTTAAAACGTCAATTTCTCGAAATGACTTCGAGACTACATATTTTCAGCTTTTGATGCAGAGTCAAAATATATAAAAAGGGCTTCATAATGTTGAAAGAAATTCTAACTTCTGACAATTATTGGCGAAGATACATCCGTTTGAATTTGGAAACAGAAACTTAAAACGTCAATTTCTCGAAATGACTTCGAGACTACATATTTTCAGCTTTTGATGCAGAGTCAAAATATATAAAAAGGGCTTCATAATGTTGAAAGAAATTCTAACTTCTGACAATTATTGGCGAAGATACATCCGTTTGAATTTGGAAACAGAAACTTAAAACGTCAATTTCTCGAAATGACTTCGAGACTACATATTTTCAGCTTTTGATGCAGAATCAAAATATATAAAAAGGGCTTCATAATGTTGAAAGAAATTCTAACTTCTGACAATTATTGGCGAAGATACATCCGTTTGAATTTGGAAACAGAAACTTAAAACGTCAATTTCTCGAAATGACTTCGAGACTACATATTTTCAGCTTTTGATGCAGAATCAAAATATATAAAAAGGGCTTCATAATGTTGAAAGAAATTCTAACTTCTGACAATTATTGGCGAAGATACATCCGTTTGAATTTGGAAACAGAAACTTAAAACGTCAATTTCTCGAAATGACTTCGAGACTACATATTTTCAGCTTTTGATGCAGAGTCAAAATATATAAAAAGGGCTTCATAATGTTGAAAGAAATTCTAACTTCTGACAATTATTGGCGAAGATACATCCGTTTGAATTTGGAAACAGAAACTTAAAACGTCAATTTCTCGAAATGACTTCGAGACTACATATTTTCAGCTTTTGATGCAGAGTCAAAATATATAAAAAGGGGCTTCATAATGTTGAAAGAAATTCTAACTTCTGACAATTATTGGCGAAGATACATCCGTTTGAATTTGGAAACAGAAACTTAAAACGTCAATTTCTCGAAATGACTTCGAGACTACATATTTTCAGCTTTTGATGCAGAGTCAAAATATATAAAAAGGGCTTCATAATGTTGAAAGAAATTCTAACTTCTGACAATTATTGGCGAAGATACATCCGTTTGAATTTGGAAACAGAAACTTAAAACGTCAATTTCTCGAAATGACTTCGAGACTACATATTTTCAGCTTTTGATGCAGAATCAAAATATATAAAAAGGGCTTCATAATGTTGAAAGAAATTCTAACTTCTGACAATTATTGGCGAAGATACATCCGTTTGAATTTGGAAACGAAACTTAAAACGTCAATTTCTCGAAATGACTTCGAGACTACATATTTTCAGCTTTTGATGCAGAGTCAAAATATATAAAAAGGGCTTCATAATGTTGAAAGAAATTCTAACTTCTGACAATTATTGGCGAAGATACATCCGTTTGAATTTGGAAACAGAAACTTAAAACGTCAATTTCTCGAAATGACTTCGAGACTACATATTTTCAGCTTTTGATGCAGAGTCAAAATATATAAAAAGGGCTTCATAATGTTGAAAGAAATTCTAACTTCTGACAATTATTGGCGAAGATACATCCGTTTGAATTTGGAAACAGAAACTTAAAACGTCAATTTCTCGAAATGACTTCGAGACTACATATTTTCAGCTTTTGATGCAGAATCAAAATATATAAAAAGGGCTTCATAATGTTGAAAGAAATTCTAACTTCTGACAATTATTGGCGAAGATACATCCGTTTGAATTTGGAAACAGAAACTTAAAACGTCAATTTCTCGAAATGACTTCGCGACTACATGTTATTCAGCTTTTGATGCAGAGTCAAAATATATAAAAAGGGCTTCATAATGTTGAAAGAAATTCTAACTTCTGACAATTATTGGCGAAGATACATCCGTTTGAATTTGGAAACCGAAACTTAAAACGTCAATTTCTCAAATGACTTCGAGACTACATATTTTCAGCTTTTGATGCAGAGTCAAAATATATAAAAAGGGCTTCATAATGTTGAAAGAAATTCTAACTTCTGACAATTATTGGCGAAGATACATCCGTTTGAACTTGGAAACAGAAACTAAAAACGTCAATTTCTCGAAATGACTTCGAGACTACATATTTTCAGCTTTTGATGCAGAGTCAAAATATATAAAAAGGGCTTCATAATGTTGAAAGAAATTCTGACTTCTGACAATTATTGGCGAAGATACATCCGTTTGAATTTGGAAAAAGAAACTTAAAACGTCAATTTCTCGAAATGACTTCGAGACTACATATTTTCAGCTTTTGATGCAGAATCAAAATACATAAAAAGGGCTTCATAATGTTGAAAGAAATTCTAACTTCTGACAATTATTGGCGAAGATACATCCGTTTGAATTTGGAAACAGAAACTTAAAACGTCAATTTCTCGAAATGACTTCGAGACTACATATTTTCAGCTTTTGATGCAAAGTCAAAATATATAAAAAGGGCTTCATAATGTTGAAAGAAATTCTAACTTCTGACAATTATTGGCGAAGATACATCCGTTTGAATTTGGAAACAGAAACTTAAAACGTCAATTTCTCGAAATGACTTCGAGACTACATATTTTTCAGCTTTTGATGCAGAATCAAAATATATAAAAAGGGCTTCATAATGTTGAAAGAAATTCTAACTTCTGACAATTATTGGCGAAGATACATCCGTTTGAATTTGAAAACAGAAACTTAAAACGTCAATTTCTCGAAATGACTTCGAGACTACATATTTTCAGCTTTTGATGCAGAATCAAAATATATAAAAAGGGCTTCATAATGTTGAAAGAAATTCTAACTTCTGACAATTATTGGCGAAGATACATCCGTTTGAATTTGGAAACAGAAACTTAAAACGTCAATTTCTCGAAATGACTTCGAGACTACATATTTTCAGCTTTTTGATGCAGAGTCAAAATATATAAAAAGGGCTTCATAATGTTGAAAGAAATTCTAACTTCTGACAATTATTGGCGAAGATACATCCGTTTGAATTTGGAAACAGAAACTTAAGACGTCAATTTCTCGAAATGACTTCGAGACTACATATTTTCAGCTTTTGATGCAGAGTCAAAATATATAAAAAGGGCTTCATAATGTTGAAAGAAATTCTAACTTCTGACAATTATTGGCGAAGATACATCCGTTTGAATTTGGAAAAAGAAACTTAAAACGTCAATTTCTCAGAAATGACTTCGCGACTACATATTTGCAGCTTTTGGATGCAGAGTCAAAATATATAAAAAGGGCTTCATAATGTTGAAAGAAATTCTGACTTCTGACAATTATTGGCGAAGATACATCCCTTTGAATTTGGAAACCGAAACTTAAAACGTCAATTTCTCGAAATGACTTCGCGACTACATATTTTCAGCTTTTGATGCAGAATCAAAATTTATAAAAAGGGCTTCATAATGTTGAAAGAAATTCTGACTTCTGACAATTATTGGCGAAGATACATCCGTTTGAATTTGAAAGCAGAAACTTAAAACGTCAATTTCTCGAAATGACTTCGGGGCTACATATTTTCAGCTTTTTGATGCAGAATCGAAATATAAAAAGGGCTTCATAATGTTGAAAGAAATTCTAACTTCTGATAATTATTGGCGAAGATACATCCGTTTGAATTTGGAAACAGAAACTTAAAACGCCAATTTCTCGAAATGACTTCAAGACTACATATTTTCAGATTTCGATGCAGAATCGAAATATATAAAAGGGCTTCATAATGTTGAAAGAAATTCTAACTGCTGACAATTATTGGCGAAGATACATCCGTTTGAATTTGGAAACAGAAACTTAAAACGTCAATTTCTCGAAATGACTTCGAGACTACATATTTTCAGCTTTTGATGCAGAGTCAAAATATATAAAAGGGCTTCATAATGTTGAAAGAAATTCTAACTTCTGACAATGATTGGCGAAGATACATCCGTTTGAATTTGGAAACAGAAACTTAAAACGTCAATTTCTCGAAATGACTTCGAGACTACATATTTTCAGCTTTTGATGCATAGTCAAAATATATAAAAGGGCTTCATAATGTTGAAAGAAATTCTAACTGCTGACAATTATTGGCGAAGATACATCCGTTTGAATTTGGAAACAGAAACTTAAAACGTCAATTTCTCGAAATGACTTCAAGACTACATATTTTCTTCTTTCGATGCAGAATCAAAATATATAAAAAGGGCTTCATAATGTTGAAAGAAATTCTAACTGCTGACAATTATTGGCGAAGATACATCCGTTTGAATTTGGAAACAGAAACTTAAAACGTCAATTTCTCGAAATGACTTCGAGACTACATATTTTCAGCTTTTGATGCAGGGTCAAAATATATAAAAAGGGCTTCATAATGTTGAAAGAAATTCTAACTTCTGACAATGATTGGCGAAGATACATCCGTTTGAATTTGGAAACAGAAACTTAAAACGTCAATTTCTCGAAATGACTTCGAGATACATATTTTCAGATTTTGATGCATAGTCAAATATTTAAAGGGAGCTTCATAATGATGAAAGAAATTCTAACTTTTGACAATGATTGGCGAATACATCCGTTTGAATTTGGAAACAGAAACTTAAAACGTCAATTTCTCGAAATGACTTCGAGACTACATATTTTCAGCTTTTGATGCATAGTCAAAATATATAAAAAGGGCTTCATAATGTTGAAAGAAATTCTAACTTCTTACAATTATTGGCGAAGATACGTCCGTTTGAATTTGGAAACAGAAACTTAGAACGTCAATTTCTCGAAGTAACCCCGAGACTACATATT
>NW_025062726.1:0-28980 GCF_018153295.1 Drosophila grimshawi | reverse complement strand
TGAAATAAATAGCCATATCTTCGTCAAAAATTGCCCCATTTCAATTATAAAGGTGTTTTTAGAATTCACTCGATCTTTGGAACAAAACTGCATTAAAATAATTTGACTTCCGACTCATCTAAGAAAGATATTAAGGGATATTCGATAAATAGAAAATATATGGAAAGGGTCTACCTTGAAATAAATAGCCATATCTTCGTCAAAAATTGCCCCACTTCAATTATAAAGGTGTTTTTAGAATTCACTTAATCTTTGGAACAAAACTGCATTAAAATAATTTGACTTCCGACTCATTTAAGAAAGATATTAAGGGATATTCTTCGATAAATAGAAAATATATGGAAAGCATTAAATAGGGTCAACCTTGAAATAAATGGCCATATCTTCGTCAAAAATTGCCCCATTTCAATTATAAAGGTGTTTTTAGAATTCACTCGATCTTTGGAACAAAACTGCATTAAAATAATTTGACTTCCGACTCATCTAAGAAAGATATTAAGGGATATTCGATAAATAGAAAATATATGGAAAGGGTCTACCTTGAAATAAATAGCCATATCTTCGTCAAAAATTGCCCCACTTCAATTATAAAGGTGTTTTTAGAATTCGCTTAATCTTTGAAACAAAACTGCATTAAAATAATTTGACTTCCGACTCATCTAAGAAAGATATTAAGGGATATTCTTCGATAAATAGAAAATATATGGAAAGCATTAAATAGGGTCAACCTTGAAATAAATGGCCATATCTTCGTCAAAAATTGCCCCATTTCAATTATAAAGGTGTTTTTAGAATTCACTTGATCTTTGGAACAAAACTGTATTAAAATAATTTGACTTCCGACTCATCTATGAAAGATATTAAGGGATATTCTTCGATAAATAGAAAATATATGGAAAGCATTAAATAGGGTCAACCTTGAAATAAATGGCCATATCTTCGTCAAAAATTGCCCCATTTCAATTACAAAGTTGTTTTTAGAATTCACTTGATCTTTGGAACAAAACTGCATTAAAATAATTTGACTTCCGACTCATCTAAGAAAGATATTAAGGGATATTCTTCGATAAATAGAAAATATATGGAAAGCATTAAATAGGGTCTACCTTGAAATAAATGGCCATATCTTCGTCAAAAATTGCCCCATTTCAATTATAAAGGTGTTTTTAGAATTCACTTGATCTTTGAAACAAAACTGCATTAAAATAATTTGACTTCCGACTCATCTAAGAAAGATATTAAGGTATATTCTTCGATAAATAGAAAATATATGGAAAGCATTAAATAGGGTCTACCTTGAAATAAATGGCCATATCTTCATCTAAAATTGCCCAATTTCAATTATAAAGGTGGTTTTAGAATTCGCTTAATCTTTGAAACAAAACTTTATTAAAATAATTTGACTTCCGACTCATCTAAGAAAGATATTAAGGGATATTCTTCGATAAATTGAAAATATATGGAAAGCATTAAATAGGGTCTACCTTGAAATAAATAGCCATATCTTCGTCAAAAATTGCCCCATTTCAATTATAAAGATGTTTTTAGAATTCACTCGATCTTTGGAACCAAACTGCATTAAAGTAATTTGACTTCCGACTCATCTAAGAAAGATATTAAGGGATATTCTTCGATAAATAGAAAATATATGGAAAGCATTAAATAGGGTCAACCTTGAAATAAATGGCCATATCTTCGTCAAAAATTGCCCCATTTCAATTATAAAGGTGTTTTTAGAATTCACTCGATCTTTGAAACAAAACTGCATTAAAATAGTTTGACTTCCGACTCATCTAAGAAAGATATTAAGGGATATTCGATAAATAGAAAATATATGGAAAGGGTCTACCTTGAAATAAATAGCCATATCTTCGTCAAAAATTGCCCCACTTCAATTATAAAGGTGTTTTTAGAATTCGCTTAATCTTTGAAACAAAACTGCATTAAAATAATTTGACTTCCGACTCATCTAAGAAAGATATTAAGGGATATTCTTCGATAAATAGAAAATATATGGAAAGCATTAAATAGGGTCTACCTTGAAATAAATGGCCATATCTTCGTCAAAAATTGCCCCATTTCAATTATAAAGGTGTTTTTAGAATTCACTCGATCTTTGGAACAAAACTGCATTAAAATAATTTGACTTCCGACTCATCTAAGAAAGATATTAAGGGATATTCGATAAATAGAAAATATATGGAAAGGGTCTACCTTGAAATAAATAGCCATATCTTCGTCAAAAATTGCCCCACTTCAATTATAAAGGTGTTTTTAGAATTCACTTAATCTTTGGAACAAAACTGCATTAAAATAATTTGACTTCCGACTCATTTAAGAAAGATATTAAGGGATATTCTTCGATAAATAGAAAATATATGGAAAGCATTAAATAGGGTCAACCTTGAAATAAATGGCCATATCTTCGTCAAAAATTGCCCCATTTCAATTATAAAGGTGTTTTTAGAATTCACTCGATCTTTGGAACAAAACTGCTTTAAAATAGTTTGACTTCCGACTCATCTAAGAAAGATATTAAGGGATATTCGATAAATAGAAAATATATGGAAAGGGGTCTACCTTGAAATAAATAGCCATATCTTCGTCAAAAATTGCCCCACTTCAATTATAAAGGTGTTTTTAGAATTCGCTTAATCTTTGAAACAAAACTGCATTAAAATAATTTGACTTCCGACTCATCTAAGAAAGATATTAAGGGATATTCTTCGATAAATAGAAAATATATGGAAAGCATTAAATAGGGTCTACCTTGAAATAAATGGCCATATCTTCGTCAAAAATTGCCCCACTTCAATTATAAAGGTGTTTTTAGAATTCGCTTAATCTTTGGAACAAAACTGCATTAAAATAATTTGACTTCCGACTCATCTAAGAAAGATATTAAGGGATATTCTTCGATAAATAGAAAATATATGGAAAGCATTAAATAGGGTCTACCTTGAAATAAATGGCCATATCTTCGTCAAAAATTGCCCCATTTCAATTATAAAGGTGTTTTTGGAATTTGCTCGATCTTTGGAACAAAACTGCATTAAAATAATTTGACTTCCGACTCATCTAAGAAAGATATTAAGGGATATTCTTCGATAAATAGAAAATATATGGAAAGCATTAAATAGGGTCTACCTTGAAATAAATGGCCATATCTTCGTCAAAAATTGCCCCACTTCAATTATAAAGGTGTTTTTAGAATTCACTTAATCTTTGAAACAAAACTGCATTAAAATAATTTGACTTCCGACTCATCTAAAAAATATATTAAGGGATATTCTTCGATAAATAGAAAATATATGGAAAGCATTAAATAGGGTCTACCTTGAAATAAATGGCCATATCTTCGTCAAAAATTGCCCCATTTCAATTATAAAGGTGTTTTTAGAATTCACTCGATCTTTGGAAGAAAACTGCATTAAAATAATTTGACTTCCGACTCATCTAAGAAAGATATTAAGGGATATTCTTCGATAAATAGAAAATATATGGAAAGCATTAAATAGGGTCTACCTTGAAATAAATGGCCATATCTTCGTCAAAAATTGCCCCATTTCAATTATAAAGGTGTTTTTAGAATTCACTTGATCTTTGGAACAAAACTGCATTAAAATAATTTGACTTCCGACTCATCTAAAAGAGATATTAAGGGATATTCTTCGATAAATAGAAAATATATGGAAAGCATTAAATAGGGTCTACCTTGAAATAAATAGCCATATCTTCGTCAAAAATTGCCCCACTTCAATTATAAAGGTGTTTTTAGAATTCGCTTAATCTTTAAAACAAAACTGCATTAAAATAATTTGACTTCCGACTCATCTAAGAAAGATATTAAGGGATATTCTTCGATAAATAGAAAATATATGGAAAGCATTAAATAGGGTCTACCTTGAAATAAATGGCCATATCTTCGTCAAAAATTGCCCCATTTCAATTATAAAGGTATTTTTAGAATTCACTCGATCTTTGGAAGAAAACTGCATTAAAATAATTTGACTTCCGACTCATCTAAGAAAGATATTAAGGGATATTCTTCGATAAATAGAAAATATATGGAAATCATTAAATAGGGTCTACCTTGAAATAAATGGCCATATCTTCGTCAAAAATTGCCCCACTTCAATTATAAAGGTGTTTTTAGAATTCACTTAATCTTTGAAACAAAACTGCATTGAAATAATTTGACTTCCGACTCATCTAAGAAAGATATTAAGGGATATTCTTCGATAAATAGAAAATTTATGGAAAGCATTAAATAGGGTCTACCTTGAAATAAATGGCCATATCTTCGTCAAAAATTGCCCCATTTCAATTATAAAGGTGTTTTTAGAATTCACTTGATCTTTGAAAAGAAACTGCATTAAAATAATTTGACTTCCGACTCATCTAAAAAAGATATTAAGGGATATTCTTCGATAAATAGAAAATATATGGAAAGCATTAAATAGGGTCTACCTTGAAATAAATAGCCATATCTTCGTCAAAAATTGCCGCACTTCAATTATAAATGTGTTTTTAGAATTCGCTTAATCTTTAAAACAAAATTGCATTAAAATAATTTGACTTCCGACTCATCTAAGAAAGATATTAAGGGATATTCTTCGATAAATTGAAAATATATGGAAAGCATTAAATAGGGTCACCTTGAATAAATGGCCATATCTTCGTCTAAAATTACCCCATTTCAATTATAATGGTGTTTTTAGAATTCGCTTAATCTTTGGAACAAAACTGCATTAAAATAATTTGACTTCCGACTCATCTAAGAAAGATATTAAGGGATATTCGATAAATAGAAAATATATGGAAAGCATTAAATAGGGTCTACCTTGAAATAAATGGCCATATCTTCGTCAAAAATTGCCCCATTTCAATTATAAAGGTGTTTTTAGAATTCGCTTAATCTTTGAAACAAAACTGCATTAAAATAATTTGACTTCCGACTCATCTAAGAAAGATATTAAGGGATATTCTTCGATAAATAGAAAATATATGGAAAGCATTAAATAGGGTCTACCTTGAAATAAATGGAGATATCTTCGTCAAAAATTGCCCCATTTCAATTATAAAGGTGTTTTTAGTATTCACTCGATCTTTGGAAGAAAACTGCATTAAAATAATTTGACTTCCGACTCATCTAAGAAAGATATTAAGGGATATTCTTCGATAAATAGAAAATATATGGAAAGCATTAAATAGGGTCTACCTTGAAATAAATGGCCATATCTTCGTCAAAAATTGCCCCATATCAATTATAAAGGTGTTTTTAGAATTCACTCGATCTTTGGAAGAAAACTGCATTAAAATAATTTGACTTCCGACTCATCTAAAAAAGATATTAAGGGATATTCTTCGATAAATAGAAAATATATGGAAAGCATTAAATAGGGTCTACCTTGAAGTAAATGGCAATATCTTCGTCAAAAATTGCCCCATTTCAATTTTAAAGGTGTTTTTAGAATTCACTTGATCTTTGGAACAAAACTGCATTAAAATAATTTGACTTCCGACTCATCTAAAAAACATATTAAGGGATATTCTTCGATAAATAGAAAATATATGGAAAGCATTAAATAGGGTCTACCTTGAAATAAACGGCCATATCTTCGTCAAAAATTGCCCCATTTCAATTATAAAGGTGTTTTTAGAATTCACTTGATCTTTGGAGCAAAACTGCTTTAAAATAATTTGACTTCCGACTCATCTAATAAAGATATTAAGGGATATTCTTCGATAAATAGAAAATATATGGAAAGCATTAAATAGGGTCTACCTTGAAATAAATGGCCATATCTTCGTCAAAAATTGCCCCATTTCAATTATAAAGGTGTTTTTAGAATTCACTCGATCTTTGGAAGAAAACTGCATTAAAATAATTTGACTTCCGACTCATCTAAGAAAGATATTAAGGGATATTCTTCGATAAATAGAAAATATATGGAAAGCATTAAATAGGGTCAACCTTGAAATAAATGGCCATATCTTCGTCAAAAATTGCCCCATTTCAATTATAAAGGTGTTTTTAGAATTCACTTAATCTTTGGAACAAATCTGCATTAAAATAATTTGACTTCCGACTCATCTAAGAAAGATATTAAGGGATATTCTTCGATAAATAGAAAATATATGGAAAGCATTAAATAGGGTCTACCCTTGAAATAAATGGCCATATCTTTATCTAAAATTGCCCAATTTCAATTATAAGGGTGTTTTTAGGATTCGCTTGATCTTTGGAACAAAACTGCATTAAAATAATTTGACTTCCGATTCATCTAAGAAAGATATTAAGGGATATTCGATAAATAGAAAATATATTGAAAGCATTAAATAGGGTCTACCTTGAAATAAATGGCCATATCTTCGTCAAAAATTGCCCCACTTCAATTATAAAGGTGTTGTTAGAATTCGCTTAATCTTTGAAACAAAACTGCATTAAAATAATTTGACTTTCGACTCATCTAAAAAAGATATTAAGGGATATTCTTCGATAAATAGAAAATATATGGAAAGCATTATATAGGGTCTTCCTTGAAATAAATAGCCATATCTTCGTCAAAAATTGCCCCACTTCAATTATAAAGGTGTTTTTGGAATTCACTCGATCTTTGGAAGAAAACTGCATTAAAATAATTTGACTTCCGACTCATCTAAGAAAGATATTAAGGGATATTCTTTGATAAATAGAAAATATATGGAAAGCATTAAATAGGGTCTACCTTGAAATAAATGGCCATATCTTCGTCAAAAATTGCCCCATTTCAATTATAAAGGTGTTTTTAGTATTCACTCGATCTTTGGAAGAAAACTGCATTAAAATAATTTGACTTCCGACTCATCTAAGAAAGATATTAAGGGATATTCTTCGATAAATAGAAAATATATGGAAAGCATTAAATAGGGTCTACCTTGAAATAAATGGCCATATCTTCGTCAAAAATTGCCCCATATCAATTATAAAGGTGTTTTTAGAATTCACTCGATCTTTGGAAGAAAACTGCATTAAAATAATTTGACTTCCGACTCATCTAAGAAAGATATTAAGGGATATTCGATAAATAGAAAATATATGGAAAGCATTAAATAGGGTCTACCTTGAAATAAATGGCCATATCTTCGTCAAAAATTGCCCCACTTCAATTATAAAGGTGTTTTTAGAATTCACTTAATCTTTGAAACAAAACTGCATTAAAATAATTTGACTTCCGACTCATCTAAGAAAGATATTAAGGGATATTCTTCGATAAATAGAAAATATATGGAAAGCATTAAATAGGGTCTACCTTGAAATAAATGGCCATATCTTCGTCAAAAATTGCCCCATTTCAATTATAAAGGTGTTTTTAGAATTCACTCGATCTTTGAAATAAAACTGCTTTAAAATAATTTGACTTCCGACTCATCTAAAAAAGATATTAAGGGATATTCTTCGATAAATAGAAAATATATGGAAAGCATTAAATAGGGTCTACCTTGAAATAAATGGCCATATCTTCGTCAAAAATTGCCCCATTTCAATTATAAAGGTGTTTTTAGAATTCACTCGATCTTTGGAAGAAAACTGCATTAAAATAATTTGACTTCCGACTCATCTAAGAAAGATATTAAGGGATATTCTTCGATAAATAGAAAATATATGGAAATCATTAAATAGGGTCTACCTTGAAATAAATGGCCATATCTTCGTCAAAAATTGCCCCATTTCAATTGTAAAGGTGTTTTTAGAATTCACTTGATCTTTGGAACAAAACTGCATTAAAATAATTTGACTTCCGACTCATCTAAGAAAGATATTAAGGGATATTCTTCGATAAATAGAAAATATATGGAAAGCATTAAATAGGGTCTACCTTGAAATAAATGGCCATATCTTTATCTAAAATTGCCCAATTTCAATTATAAGGGTGTTTTTCGAATTCGCTTGATCTTTGAAACAAAACTGCATTAAAATAATTTGACTTCCGATTCATCTAAGAAAGATATTAAGGGATATTCGATAAATAGAAAATATATTGAAAGCATTAAATAGGGTCTACCTTGAAATAAATGGCCATATCTTCGTCAAAAATTGCCCCACTTCAATTATAAAGGTGTTTTTAGAATTCACTTAATCTTTGAAACAAAACTGCATTAAAATAATTTGACTTCCGACTCATCTAAGAAAGATATTAAGGGATATTCGATAAATAGAAAATATATTGAAAGCATTAAATAGGGTCTACCTTGAAATAAATGGCCATATCTTCGTCAAAAATTGCCCCACTTCAATTATAAAGGTGTTTTTAGAATTCGCTTAATCTTTGAAACAAAACTGCATTAAAATAATTTGACTTTCGACTCATCTAAAAAAGATATTAAGGGATATTCTTCGATAAATAGAAAATATATGGAAAGCATTATATAGGGTCTACCTTGAAATAAATAGCCATATCTTCGTCAAAAATTGCCCCACTTCAATTATAAAGGTGTTTTTGGAATTCACTCGATCTTTGGAAGAAAACTGCATTAAAATAATTTGACTTCCGACTCATCTAAGAAAGATATTAAGGGATATTCGATAAATAGAAAATATATGGAAAGCATTAAATAGGGTCTACCTTGAAATAAATGGCCATATCTTCGTCAAAAATTGCCCCATTTCAATTATAAAGGTGTTTTTAGTATTCACTCGATCTTTGGAAGAAAACTGCATTAAAATAATTTGACTTCCGACTCATCTAAGAAAGATATTAAGGGATATTCTTCGATAAATAGAAAATATATGGAAAGCATTAAATAGGGTCTACCTTGAAATAAATGGCCATATCTTCGTCAAAAATTGCCCCATATCAATTATAAAGGTGTTTTTAGAATTCACTCGATCTTTGGAAGAAAACTGCATTAAAATAATTTGACTTCCGACTCATCTAAGAAAGATATTAAGGGATATTCGATAAATAGAAAATATATGGAAAGCATTAAATAGGGTCTACCTTGAAATAAATGGCCATATCTTCGTCAAAAATTGCCCCACTTCAATTATAAAGGTGTTTTTAGAATTCACTTAATCTTTGAAACAAAACTGCATTAAAATAATTTGACTTCCGACTCATCTAAGAAAGATATTAAGGGATATTCTTCGATAAATAGAAAATATATGGAAAGCATTAAATAGGGTCTACCTTGAAATAAATGGCCATATCTTCGTCAAAAATTGCCCCATTTCAATTATAAAGGTGTTTTTAGAATTCACTTAATCTTTGAAACAAAACTGCATTAAAATAATTTGACTTCCGACTCATCTAAGAAAGATATTAAGGGATATTCTTCGATAAATAGAAAATATATGGAAAGCATTAAATAGGGTCTACCTTGAAATAAATGGCCATATCTTCGTCAAAAATTGCCCCATTTCAATTATAAAGGTGTTTTTAGAATTCACTCGATCTTTGAAATAAAACTGCTTTAAAATAATTTGACTTCCGACTCATCTAAAAAAGATATTAAGGGATATTCTTCGATAAATAGAAAATATATGGAAAGCATTAAATAGGGTCTACCTTGAAATAAATGGCCATATCTTCGTCAAAAATTGCCCCATTTCAATTATAAAGGTGTTTTTAGAATTCACTCGATCTTTGGAAGAAAACTGCATTAAAATAATTTGACTTCCGACTCATCTAAGAAAGATATTAAGGGATATTCTTCGATAAATAGAAAATATATGGAAATCATTAAATAGGGTCTACCTTGAAATAAATGGCCATATCTTCGTCAAAAATTGCCCCATTTCAATTGTAAAGGTGTTTTTAGAATTCACTTGATCTTTGGAACAAAACTGCATTAAAATAATTTGACTTCCGACTCATCTAAGAAAGATATTAAGGGATATTCTTCGATAAATAGAAAATATATGGAAAGCATTAAATAGGGTCTACCTTGAAATAAATGGCCATATCTTTATCTAAAATTGCCCAATTTCAATTATAAGGGTGTTTTTCGAATTCGCTTGATCTTTGAAACAAAACTGCATTAAAATAATTTGACTTCCGATTCATCTAAGAAAGATATTAAGGGATATTCTTCGATAAATAGAAAATATATGGAAAGCATTAAATAGGGTCTACCTTGAAATAAATGGCCATATCTTCGTCAAAAATTGCCCCACTTCAATTATAAGGGTGTTTTAGAATTCACTTAATCTTTGAAACAAAACTGCATTAAAATAATTTGACTTCCGATTCATCTAAGAAAGATATTAAGGGATATTCGATAAATAGAAAATATATTGAGAGCATTAAATAGGGTCTACCTTGAAATAAATGGCCATATCTTCGTCAAAAATTGCCCCACTTCAATTATAAAGGTGTTGTTAGAATTCGCTTAATCTTTGAAACAAAACTGCATTAAAATAATTTGACTTTCGACTCATCTAAAAAAGATATTAAGGGATATTCTTCGATAAATAGAAAATATATGGAAAGCATTATATAGGGTCTACCTTGAAATAAATAGCCATATCTTCGTCAAAAATTGCCCCACTTCAATTATAAAGGTGTTTTTGGAATTCACTCGATCTTTGGAAGAAAACTGCATTAAAATAATTTGACTTCCGACTCATCTAAGAAAGATATTAAGGGATATTCTTTGATAAATAGAAAATATATGGAAAGCATTAAATAGGGTCTACCTTGAAATAAATGGCCATATCTTCGTCAAAAATTGCCCCATTTCAATTATAAAGATGTTTTTAGTATTCACTCGATCTTTGGAAGAAAACTGCATTAAAATATTTTGACTTCCGACTCATCTAAGAAAGATATTAAGGGATATTCTTCGATAAATAGAAAATATATGGAAAGCATTAAATAGGGTCTACCTTGAAATAAATGGCCATATCTTCGTCAAAAATTGCCCCATATCAATTATAAAGGTGTTTTTAGAATTCACTCGATCTTTGGAAGAAAACTGCATTAAAATAATTTGACTTCCGACTCATCTAAGAAAGATATTAAGGGATATTCGATAAATAGAAAATATATGGAAAGCATTAAATAGGGTCTACCTTGAAATAAATGGCCATATCTTCGTCAAAAATTGCCCCACTTCAATTATAAAGGTGTTTTTAGAATTCACTTAATCTTTGAAACAAAACTGCATTAAAATAATTTGACTTCCGACTCATCTAAGAAAGATATTAAGGGATATTCTTCGATAAATAGAAAATATATGGAAAGCATTAAATAGGGTCTACCTTGAAATAAATGGCCATATCTTCGTCAAAAATTGCCCCATTTCAATTATAAAGGTGTTTTTAGAATTCACTCGATCTTTGGAATAAAACTGCATTAAAATAATTTGACTTTCGACTCATCTAAAAAAGATATTAAGGGATATTCTTCGATAAATAGAAAATATATGGAAAGCATTATATAGGGTCTACCTTGAAATAAATAGCCATATCTTCGTCAAAAATTGCCCCATTTCAATTATAAAGGTGTTTTTAGAATTCACTCGATCTTTGGAAGAAAACTGCATTAAAATAATTTGACTTCCGACTCATCTAAGAAAGATATTAAGGGATATTCTTCGATAAATAGAAAATATATGGAAATCATTAAATAGGGTCTACCTTGAAATAAATGGCCATATCTTCGTCAAAAATTGCCCCATTTCAATTATCAAGGTGTTTTTAGAATTCACTTGATCTTTGGAACAAAACTGCATTAAAATAATTTGACTTCCGACTCATCTAAGAAAGATATTAAGGGATATTCTTCGATAAATAGAAAATATATGGAAAGCATTATATAGGGTCTACCTTGAAATAAATGGCCATATCTTTATCTAAAATTGCCCCACTTCAATTATAAAGGTGTTTTTAGAATTCACTCGATCTTTGAAACAAAACTGCATTAAAATAATTTGACTTCCGACTCATCTAAGAAAGATATTAAGGGATATTCGATAAATAGAAAATATATTGAAAGCATTAAATAGGGTCTACCTTGAAATAAATGGCCATATCTTCGTCAAAAATTGCCCCACTTCAATTATAAAGGTGTTTTTAGAATTCGCTTAATCTTTGGAACAAAACTGCATTAAAATAATTTGACTTTCGACTCATCTAAAAAAGATATTAAGGGATATTCTTCGATAAATAGAAAATATATGGAAAGCATTATATAGGGTCTACCTTGAAATAAATAGCCATATCTTCGTCAAAAATTACCCCACTTCAATTATAAAGGTGTTTTTGGAATTCACTCAATCTTTGAAAGAAAACTGCATTAAAATAATTTGACTTCCGACTCATCTAAAAAAGATATTAAGGGATATTCTTCGATAAATAGAAAATATATGGAAAGCATTAAATTGGGTCTACCTTGAAATAAATAGCCATATCTTCGTCAAAAATTGCCCCACTTCAATTATAAAGGTGTTTTTAGAATTCACTCGATCTTTGGAACAAAACTGCATTAAAATAATTTGACTTCCGACTCATCTAAGAAAGATATTAAGGGATATTCTTCGATAAATAAAAAATATATGGAAAGCATTAAATAGGGTCTACCTTGAAATAAATGGCCATATCTTAATCAAATATTGCCCCATTTCAATTATAAAGGTGTTTTTAGAATTCACTTGATCTTTGGAACAAAACTGCATTAAAATAATTTGACTTCCGACTCATCTAAGAAAGATATTAAGGGATATTCTTCGATAAATAGAAAATATATGGAAAGCATTAAATAGGGTCTACCTTGAAATAAATGGCCATATCTTCATCTAAAATTGCCCAATTTCAATTAAAAAGTTGTTTTTAGAATTCGCTGGATCTTTGGAACAAAACTGCATTAAAATAATTTGACTTCCGACTCATCTAAGAAAGATATTAAGGGATATTCTTCGATAAATAGAAAATATATGGAAAGCATTAAATAGGGTCTACCTTGAAATAAATGGCCATATCTTCATCTAAAATTGCCCAATTTCAATTATAAAGTTGTTTTTAGAATTCGCTGGATCTTTGGAACAAAACTGCATTAAAATAATTTGACTTCCGACTCATCTAAGAAAGATATTAAGGGATATTCGATAAATAGAAAATATATTGAAAGCATTAAATAGGGTCTACCTTGAAATAAATGGCCATATCTTAATCAAATATTGCCCCATTTCAATTATAAAGGTGTTTTTAGAATTCACTTGATCTTTAAAACAAAACTGCATTAAAATAATTTGACTTCCGACTCATCTAAGAAAGATATTAAGGGATATTCTTCGATAAATAGAAAATATATGGAAAGCATTAAATAGGGTCTACCTTGAAATAAATGGCCATATCTTCGTCAAAAATTGCCCCATTTCAATTATAAAGTTGTTTTTAGAATTCGCTGGATCTTTGGAACAAAACTGCATTAAAATAATTTGACTTCCGACTCATCTAAGAAAGATATTAAGGGATATTCGATAAATAAAAAATATATGGAAAGCATTAAATAGGGTCTACCTTGAAATAAATGGCCATATCTTAATCAAATATTGCCCCATTTCAATTATAAAGGTGTTTTTAGAATTCACTTGATCTTTGGAACAAAACTGCATTAAAATAATTTGACATCCGACTCATCTAAGAAAGATATTAAGGGATATTCTTCGATAAATAGAAAATATATGGAAAGCATTAAATAGGGTCTACCTTGAAATAAATGGCCATATCTTCGTCAAAAATTGCCCCATTTCAATTATAAAAGTGTTTTTAGAATTCACTTGATCTTTGGAACAAAACTGCATTAAAATAATTTGACTTCCGACTCATCTAAAAAAGATATTAAGGGATATTCTTCGATAAATAGAAAATATATGGAAAGCATTAAATAGGGTCTACCTTGAAATAAATAGCCATATCTTCGTCAAAAATTGCCCCACTTCAATTATAAAGGTGTTTTTAAAATTCACTCGATCTTTGGAACAAAACTGCATTAAAATAATTTGACTTCCGACTCATCTAAGAAAGATATTAAGGGATATTCTTCGATAAATAAAAAATATATGGAAAGCATTAAATAGGGTCTACCTTGAAATAAATGGCCATATCTTAATCAAATATTGCCCCATTTCAATTATAAAGGTGTTTTTAGAATTCACTTGATCTTTGGAACAAAACTGCATTAAAATAATTTGACTTCCGACTCATCTAAGAAAGATATTAAGGGATATTCTTCGATAAATAGAAAATATATGGAAAGCATTAAATAGGGTCTACCTTGAAATAAATGGCCATATCTTCATCTAAAATTGCCCAATTTCAATTAAAAAGTTGTTTTTAGAATTCGCTGGATCTTTGGAACAAAACTGCATTAAAATAATTTGACTTCCGACTCATCTAAGAAAGATATTAAGGGATATTCTTCGATAAATAGAAAATATATGGAAAGCATTAAATAGGGTCTACCTTGAAATAAATGGCCATATCTTCATCTAAAATTGCCCAATTTCAATTATAAAGTTGTTTTTAGAATTCGCTGGATCTTTGGAACAAAACTGCATTAAAATAATTTGACTTCCGACTCATCTAAGAAAGATATTAAGGGATATTCGATAAATAGAAAATATATTGAAAGCATTAAATAGGGTCTACCTTGAAATAAATGGCCATATCTTCGTCAAAAATTGCCCCACTTCAATTATAAAGGTGTTTTTAGAATTCGCTTAATCTTTGAAACAAAACTGCATTAAAATAATTTGACTTCCGACTCATCTAAGAAAGATATTAAGGGATATTCTTCGATAAATAGAAAATATATGGAAAGCATTAAATAGGGTCTACCTTGAAATAAATGGCCATATCTTCGTCAAAAATTGCCCCATTTCAATTATAAAGGTGTTTTTAGAATTCACTTGATCTTTGGAACAAAACTGCATTAAAATAATTTGACTTCCGACTCATCTAAGAAAGATATTAAGGGATATTCTTCGATAAATAGAAAATATATGGAAAGCATTAAATAGGGTCAACCTTGAAATAAATGGCCATATCTTCGTCAAAAATTGCCCCACTTCAATTATAAAGGTGTTTTTTGAATTCGCTTAATCTTTGAAACAAAACTGCATTAAAATAATTTGACTTTCGACTCATCTAAAAAAAGATATTAAGGGATATTCTTCGATAAATAGAAAATATATGGAAAGCATTATATAGGGTCTACCTTGAAATAAATAGCCATATCTTCGTCAAAAATTGCCCAACTTCAATTATAAAGGTGTTTTTGGAATTCACTCAATCTTTGGAAGAAAACTGCATTAAAATAATTTGACTTCCGACTCATCTAAGAAAGATATTAAGGGATATTCTTCGATAAATAGAAAATATATGGAAAGCATTAAATAGGGTCAACCTTGAAATAAATGGCCATATCTTCGTCCAAAATTGCCCCATTTCAATTATAAAGGTGTTTTTAGAATTCACTCGATCTTTGGAGCAAAACTGCATTAAAATAATTTGACTTCCGACTCATCTAAGAAAGATATTAAGGGATATTCGATAAATAGAAAATATATGGAAAGCATTAAATAGGGTCTACCTTGAAATAAATGGCCATATCTTCATCTAAAATTGCCCAATTTCAATTATAAAGGTGTTTTTAGAATTCACTCGATCTTTGGAACAAAACTGCATTAAAATAATTTGACTTCCGACTCATCTAAGAAAGATATTAAGGGATATTCTTCGATAAATAGAAAATTTATGGAAAGCATTAAATAGGGTCTACCTTGAAATAAATGGCCATATCTTCGCCAAAATATGAACCATTTCAATTATAAAGGTGTTCTTAGAATTCACTTGATCTTTGGAACAAAACTGCATTAAAATAATTTGACTTCCGACTCATCTAAGAAAGATATTAAGGGATATTCTTCGATAAATAGAAAATATATGGAAAGCATTAAATAGGGTCTACCTTGAAATAAATGGCCATATCTTCATCTAAAATTGCCCAATTTTAATTATAAAGGTGTTTTTAGAATTCGCTTGATCTTTGGAACAAAACTGCATTAAAATAATTTGACTTCCGACTCATCTAAGAAAGATATTAAGGGATATTCTTCGATAAATAGAAAATATATGGAAAGCATTAAATAGGGTCTACCTTGAAATAAATGGCCATATCTTCG
Organism: Drosophila grimshawi; assembly: GCF_018153295.1. Taxonomy (NCBI): domain Eukaryota; kingdom Metazoa; phylum Arthropoda; class Insecta; order Diptera; family Drosophilidae; genus Drosophila; species Drosophila grimshawi. The sequence goes on along the minus strand of NW_025062726.1, from coordinate 12,810 downwards.
TCAAAAATTGCCCCATTTCAATTATAAAGGTGTTTTTAGAATTCACTTGATCTTTGAAACAAAACTGCATTAAAATAATTTGACTTCCGACTCATCTAAAAAATATATTAAGGGATATTCTTCGATAAATAGAAAATATATGGAAAGCATTAAATAGGGTCTACCTTGAAATAAATAGCCATATCTTCGTCAAAAATTGCCCCATTTCAATTATAAGGGTGTTTTTAGAATTCACTCGATTCTTTGGAAACAAAACCTGCATTAAAGTAATTTGACCTGCCGACTCATCTAAGAAAGGATATTAAGGGATATTCGATAAATAGAAAATATATGGAAAGCATTAAATAGGGGTCTACCTTTGAAATAAATGGCCATATCTTCGTCAAAAATTGCCCCACTTCAATTATAAAGGTGTTCTTAGAATTCACTTGATCTTTGAAACAAAACTGCATTAAAATAATTTGACTTCCGACTCATCTAAAAAAGATATTAAGGGATATTCTTCGATAAATAGAAAATATATGGAAAGCATTAAATAGGGTCTACCTTGAAATAAATAGCCATATCTTCGTCAAAAATTGCCCCACGTCAATTATAAAGGTGTTTTTAGAATTCACTTGATCTTTGGAACAAAACTGCATTAAAATAATTTGACTTCCGACTCATCTAAGAAAGATATTAAGGTATATTCTTCGATAAATAGAAAATATATGGAAAGCATTAAATAGGGTCTACCTTGAAATAAATGGCCATATCTTCATCTAAAATTGCCCAATTTCAATTATAAAGGTGTTTTCAGAATTCACTCGATCTTTGAAACAAAACTGCATTAAAATAATTTGACTTCCGACTCATCTAAGAAAGATATTAAGGGATATTCTTCGATAAATAGAAAATATATGGAAAGCATTAAATAGGGTCTACCTTGAAATAAATGGCCATATCTTCATCTAAAATTGCCCAATTTCAATTATAAGGGTGTTTTTAGAATTCACTTGATCTTTGGAACAAAACTGCATTAAAATAATTTGACTTCCGACTCATCTAAGAAAGATATTAAGGGATATTCGATAAATAGAAAATATATTGAAAGCATTAAATAGGGTCTACCTTGAAATAAATGGCCATATCTTCGTCAAAAATTGCCCCACTTCAATTATAAAGGTGTTTTTAGAATTCGCTTAATCTTCGAAACAAAACTGCATTAAAATAATTTGACTTCCGACTTATCTAGAAAAGATATTAAGGGATATTCTTCGATAAATAGAAAATATATGGAAACCATTATATAGGGTCTACCTTGAAATAAATAGCCATATCTTCGTCAAAAATTGCCCCACTTCAATTTTAAAGGTGTTTTTAGAATTCACTTGATCTTTGGAACAAAACTGCACTAAAATAATTTGACTTCCGACTCATCTAAGAAAGATATTAAGGGATATTCGATAAATAGAAAATATATGGAAAGCATTAAATAGGGTCAACCTTGAAATAAATGGCCATATCTTCGTCAAAAATTGCCCCACTTCAATTATAAAGGTGTTTTTAGAATTCGCTTAATCTTTGAAACAAAACTGCATTAAAATAATTTGACTTCCGACTCATCTAAGAAAGATATTAAGGGATATTCGATAAATAGAAAATATATGGAAAGGGTTTACCTTGAAATAAATGGCCATATCTTCGTCAAAAATTGCCCCATTTCAATTATAAAGGTGTTTTTAGAATTCACTTAATCTTTGGAACAAAACTGCATTAAAATAATTTGACTTCCGACTCATTTAAGAAAGATATTAAGGGATATTCTTCGATAAATAGAAAATATATGGAAAGCATTAAATAGGGTCAACCTTGAAATAAATGGCCATATCTTCGTCAAAAATTGCCCCATTTCAATTATAAAGGTGTTTTTAGAATTCACTCGATCTTTGGAACAAAACTGCATTAAAATAATTTGACTTCCGACTCATCTAAGAAAGATATTAAGGGATATTCGATAAATAGAAAATATATTGAAAGCATTAAATAGGGTCTACCTTGAAATAAATGGCCATATCTTCGTCAAAAATTGCCCCACTTCAATTATAAAGGTGTTTTTAGAATTCGCTTAATCTTCGAAACAAAACTGCATTAAAATAATTTGACTTCCGACTCATCTAAGAAAGATATTAAGGGATATTCGATAAATAGAAAATATATGGAAAGGGTCTACCTTGAAATAAATAGCCATATCTTCGTCAAAAATTGCCCCACTTCAATTATAAAGGTGTTTTTAGAATTCGCTTAATCTTTGAAACAAAACTGCATTAAAATAATTTGACTTCCGACTCATCTAAGAAAGATATTAAGGGATATTCTTCGATAAATAGAAAATATATGGAAAGCATTAAATAGGGTCAACCTTGAAATAAATGGCCATATCTTCGTCAAAAATTGCCCCATTTCAATGATAAAGGTGTTTTTAGAATTCACTTGATCTTTGGAACAAAACTGCATTAAAATAATTTGACTTCCGACTCATCTAAGAAAGATATTAAGGGATATTCTTCGATAAATAGAAAATATATGGAAAGCATTAAATAGGGTCAACCTTGAAATAAATGGCCATATCTTCGTCAAAAATTGCCCCATTTCAATTATAAAGGTGTTTTTAGAATTCACTTGATCTTTGGAACAAAACTGCATTAAAATAATTTGACTTCCGACTCATCTAAGAAAGATATTAAGGGATATTCTTCGATAAATAGAAAATATATGGAAAGCATTAAATAGGGTCTACCTTGAAATAAATGGCCATATCTTCGTCAAAAATTGCCCCATTTCAATTATAAAGGTGTTTTTAGAATTCACTTGATCTTTGGAACAAAACTGCATTAAAATAATTTGACTTCCGACTCATCTAAGAAAGATATTAAGGTATATTCTTCGATAAATTGAAAATATATGGAAAGCATTAAATAGGGTCTACCTTGAAATAAATAGCCATATCTTCGTCAAAAATTGCCCCATTTCAATTATAAAGGTGTTTTTAGAATTCACTCGATCTTTGGAACAAAACTGCATTAAAATAATTTGACTTCCGACTCATCTAAGAAAGATATTAAGGGATATTCGATAAATAGAAAATATATGGAAAGGGTCTACCTTGAAATAAATAGCCATATCTTCGTCAAAAATTGCCCCACTTCAATTATAAAGGTGTTTTTAGAATTCACTTAATCTTTGGAACAAAACTGCATTAAAATAATTTGACTTCCGACTCATTTAAGAAAGATATTAAGGATATTCTTCGATAAATAGAAAATATATGGAAAGCATTAAATAGGGTCTACCTTGAAATAAATGGCCATATCTTCGTCAAAAATTGCCCCATTTCAATTATAAAGGTGTTTTTAGAATTCACTCGATCTTTGGAACAAAACTGCATTAAAATAATTTGACTTCCGACTCATCTAAGAAAGATATTAAGGGATATTCTTCGATAAATAGAAAATATATGGAAAGCATTAAATAGGGTCTACCTTGAAATAAATGGCCATATCTTCGTCAAAAATTGCCCCACTTCAATTATAAAGGTGTTTTTAGAATTCGCTTAATCTTCGAAACAAAACTGCATTAAAATAATTTGACTTCCGACTCATCTAAGAAAGATATTAAGGGATATTCGATAAATAGAAAATATATGGAAAGGGTCTACCTTGAAATAAATAGCCATATCTTCGTCAAAAATTGCCCCACTTCAATTATAAAGGTGTTTTTAGAATTCGCTTAATCTTTGAAACAAAACTGCATTAAAATAATTTGACTTCCGACTCATCTAAGAAAGATATTAAGGGATATTCTTCGATAAATAGAAAATATATGGAAAGCATTAAATAGGGTCAACCTTGAAATAAATGGCCATATCTTCGTCAAAAATTGCCCCATTTCAATGATAAAGGTGTTTTTAGAATTCACTTGATCTTTGGAACAAAACTGCATTAAAATAATTTGACTTCCGACTCATCTAAGAAAGATATTAAGGGATATTCTTCGATAAATAGAAAATATATGGAAAGCATTAAATAGGGTCAACCTTGAAATAAATGGCCATATCTTCGTCAAAAATTGCCCCATTTCAATTATAAAGGTGTTTTTAGAATTCACTTGATCTTTGGAACAAAACTGCATTAAAATAATTTGACTTCCGACTCATCTAAGAAAGATATTAAGGGATATTCTTCGATAAATAGAAAATATATGGAAAGCATTAAATAGGGTCTACCTTGAAATAAATGGCCATATCTTCGTCAAAAATTGCCCCATTTCAATTATAAAGGTGTTTTTAGAATTCACTTGATCTTTGGAACAAAACTGCATTAAAATAATTTGACTTCCGACTCATCTAAGAAAGATATTAAGGTATATTCTTCGATAAATTGAAAATATATGGAAAGCATTAAATAGGGTCTACCTTGAAATAAATAGCCATATCTTCGTCAAAAATTGCCCCATTTCAATTATAAAGGTGTTTTTAGAATTCACTTGATCTTTGGAACAAAACTGCATTAAAATAATTTGACTTCCGACTCATCTAAGAAAGATATTAAGGGATATTCGATAAATAGAAAATATATGGAAAGGGTCTACCTTGAAATAAATGGCCATATCTTCGTCAAAAATTGCCCCATTTCAATTATAAAGGTGTTTTTAGAATTCACTTAATCTTTGGAACAAAACTGCATTAAAATAATTTGACTTCCCGACTCATCTAAGAAAGATATTAAGGGATATTCTTCGATAAATAGAAAATATATGGAAAGCATTAAATAGGGTCAACCTTGAAATAAATGGCCATATCTTCGTCAAAAATTGCCCCACTTCAATTATAAAGGTGTTTTTAGAATTCACTTGATCTTTGGAACAAAACTGCATTAAAATAATTTGACTTCCGACTCATCTAAGAAAGATATTAAGGGATATTCGATAAATAGAAAATATATGGAAAGGGTCTACCTTGAAATAAATAGCCATATCTTCGTCAAAAATTGCCCCACTTCAATTATAAAGGTGTTTTTAGAATTCGCTTAATCTTTGAAACAAAACTGCATTAAAATAATTTGACTTCCGACTCATCTAAGAAAGATATTAAGGGATATTCTTCGATAAATAGAAAATATATGGAATGCATTAAATAGGGTCAACCTTGAAATAAATGGCCATATCTTCGTCAAAAATTGCCCCATTTCAGTTATAAAGGTGTTTTTAGAATTCACTTGATCTTTGGAACAAAACTGCATTAAAATAATTTGACTTCCGACTCATCTATGAAAGATATTAAGGGATATTCTTCGATAAATAGAAAATATATGGAAAGCATTAAATTGGGTCAACCTTGAAATAAATGGCCATATCTTCGTCTAAAATTGCCCCATTTCAATTACAAAGGTGTTTTTAGAATTCACTTGATCTTTGGAACAAAACTGCATTAAAATAATTTGACTTCCGACTCATCTAAGAAAAATATTAAGGGATATTCTTCGATAAATAGAAAATATATGGAAAGCATTAAATAGGGTCTACCTTGAAATAAATGGCCATATCTTCGTCAAAAATTGCCCCATTTCAATTATAAAGGTGTTTTTAGAATTCACTTGATCTTTGGAACAAAACTGCATTAAAATAATTTGACTTCCGACTCATCTAAGAAAGATATTAAGGGATATTCTTCGATAAATAGAAAATATATGGAAAGCATTAAATAGGGTCTACCTTGAAATAAATGGCCATATCTTCATCTAAAATTGCCCAATTTCAATTATAAAGGTGTTTTTAGAATTCGCTTAATCTTTGGAACAAAACTGCATTAAAATAATTTGACTTCCGACTCATCTAAGAAAGATATTAAGGGATATTCTTCGATAAATTGAAAATATATGGAAAGCATTAAATAGGGTCTACCTTGAAATAAATAGCCATATCTTCGTCAAAAATTGCCCCATTTCAATTATAAAGGTGTTTTTAGAATTCACTCGATCTTTGGAAGAAAACTGCATTAAAATAATTTGACTTCCGACTCATCTAAGAAAGATATTAAGGGATATTCTTCGATAAATAGAAAATATATGGAAAGCATTAAATAGGGTCTACCTTGAAATAAATGGCCATATCTTCGTCAAAAATTGCCCCATTTCAATTATAAAGGTGTTTTTAGAATTCACTTGATCTTTGGAACAAAACTGCATTAAAATAATTTGACTTCCGACTCATCTAAGAAAGATATTAAGGGATATTCTTCGATAAATAGAAAATATATGGAAAGCATTAAATAGGGTCTACCTTGAAATAAATGGCCATATCTTCGTCAAAAATTGCCCCATTTCAATTATAAAGGTGTTTTTAGAATTCACTTAATCTTTGGAACAAAACTGCATTAAAATAATTTGACTTCCGACTCATCTAAGAAAGATATTAAGGGATATTCTTCGATAAATAGAAAATATATGGAAAGCATTAAATAGGGTCTACCTTGAAATAAATGGCCATATCTTCGTCAAAAATTGCCCCATTTCAATTATAAAGGTGTTTTTAGAATTCACTTGATCTTTGGAACAAAACTGCATTAAAATAATTTGACTTCCGACTCATCTAAGAAAGATATTAAGGGATATTCTTCGATAAATAGAAAATATATGGAAAGCATTAAATAGGGTCTACCTTGAAATAAATAGCCATATCTTCGTCAAAAATTGCCCCATTTCAATTATAAAGGTGTTTTTAGAATTCACTTGATCTTTGGAACAAAACTGCATTAAAATAATTTGACTTCCGACTCATCTAAGAAAGATATTAAGGGATATTCTTCGATAAATAGAAAATATATGGAAAGCATTAAATAGGGTCTACCTTGAAATAAATGGCCATATCTTCGTCAAAAATTGCCCCATTTCAATTATAAAGGTGTTTTTAGAATTCACTTGATCTTTGGAACAAAACTGCATTAAAATAATTTGACTTCCGACTCATCTAAGAAAGATATTAAGGGATATTCTTCGATAAATAGAAAATATATGGAAAGCATTAAATAGGGTCTACCTTGAAATAAATGGCCATATCTTCGTCAAAAATTGCCCCATTTCAATTATAAAGGTGTTTTTAGAATTCACTTAATCTTTGAAACAAAACTGCATTAAAATAATTTGACTTCCGACTCATCTAAGAAAGATATTAAGGGATATTCTTCGATAAATAGAAAATATATGGAAAGCATTAAATAGGGTCTACCTTGAAATAAATGGCCATATCTTCGTCAAAAATTGCCCCATTTCAATTATAAAGGTGTTTTTAGAATTCACTTGATCTTTGGAACAAAACTGCATTAAAATAATTTGACTTCCGACTCATCTAAGAAAGATATTAAGGGATATTCTTCGATAAATAGAAAATATATGGAAAGCATTAAATAGGGTCAACCTTGAAATAAATGGCCATATCTTCGTCAAAAATTGCCCCATTTCAATTATAAAGGTGTTTTTAGAATTCACTTGATCTTTGGAACAAAACTGCATTAAAATAATTTGACTTCCGACTCATCTAAGAAAGATATTAAGGGATATTCTTCGATAAATAGAAAATATATGGAAAGCATTAAATAGGGTCTACCTTGAAATAAATGGCCATATCTTCGTCAAAAATTGCCCCATTTCAATTATAAAGGTGTTTTTAGAATTCACTTGATCTTTGGAACAAAACTGCATTAAAATAATTTGACTTCCGACTCATCTAAGAAAGATATTAAGGGATATTCTTCGATAAATAGAAAATATATGGAAAGCATTAAATAGGGTCTACCTTGAAATAAATGGCCATATCTTCGTCAAAAATTGCCCCATTTCAATTATAAAGGTGTTTTTAGAATTCACTCGATCTTTGGAACAAAACTGCATTAAAATAATTTGACTTCCGACTCATCTAAGAAAGATATTAAGGGATATTCGATAAATAGAAAATATATGGAAAGGGTCTACCTTGAAATAAATAGCCATATCTTCGTCAAAAATTGCCCCACTTCAAATATAAAGGTGTTTTTAGAATTTACTCGATCCTTGGAACAAAACTGCATTAAAATAATTTGACTTCCGACTCATTTAAGAAAGATATTAAGGGATATTCTTCGATAAATAGAAAATATATGGAAAGCATTAAATAGGGTCTACCTTGAAATAAATGGCCATATCTTCATCTAAAATTGCCCAATTTCAATTATAAAGGTGTTTTTAGAATTCGCTTAATCTTTGAAACAAAACTGCATTACAATAATTTGACTTCCGACTCATCTAAGAAAGATATTAAGGGATATTCTTCGATAAATTGAAAATATATGGAAAGCATTAAATAGGGTCTACCTTGAAATAAATAGCCATATCTTCGTCAAAAATTGCCCCATTTCAATTATAAAGGTGTTTTTAGAATTCACTCGATCTTTGGAAGAAAACTGCATTAAAATAATTTGACTTCCGACTCATCTAAGAAAGATATTAAGGGATATTCTTCGATAAATAGAAAATATATGGAAAGCATTAAATAGGGTCTACCTTGAAATAAATGGCCATATCTTCGTCAAAAATTGCCCCACTTCAATTAAAAAGGTGTTTTTAGAATTCACTTGATCTTTGGAACAAAACTGCATTAAAATAATTTGACTTCCGTTTCATCTAAGAAAGATATTAAGGTATATTCTTCGATAAATAGAAAATATATGGAAAGCATTAAATAGGGTCAACCTTGAAATAAATGGCCATATCTTCGTCAAAAATTGCCCCATTTCAATTATAAAGGTGTTTTTAGAATTCACTTGATCTTTGGAACAAAACTGCATTAAAATAATTTGACTTCCGACTCATCTAAGAAAGATATTAAGGTATATTCTTCGATAAATTGAAAATATATGGAAAGCATTAAATAGGGTCTACCTTGAAATAAATAGCCATATCTTCGTCAAAAATTGCTCCATTTCAATTTATAAAGGTGTTTTTAGAATTCACTCGATCTTTGGAACAAAACTGCATTAAAATAATTTGACTTCCGACTCATCTAAGAAAGATATTAAGGGATATTCGATAAATAGAAAATATATGGAAAGGGTCTACCTTGAAATAAATAGCCATATCTTCGTCAAAAATTGCCCCACTTCAATTAAAAAGGTGTTTTTAGAATTCACTTGATCTTTGGAACAAAACTGCATTAAAATAATTTGACTTCCGTTTCATCTAAGAAAGATATTAAGGTATATTCTTCGATAAATAGAAAATATATGGAAAGCATTAAATAGGGTCAACCTTGAAATAAATGGCCATATCTTCGTCAAAAATTGCCCCACTTCAATTATAAAGGTGTTTTTAGAATTCACTTGATCTTTGGAACAAAACTGCATTAAAATAATTTGACTTCCGACTCATCTAAGAAAGATATTAAGGGATATTCTTCGATAAATAGAAAATATATGGAAAGCATTAAATAGGGTCTACCTTGAAATAAATGGCCATATCTTCGTCAAAAATTGCCCCATTTCAATTATAAAGGTGTTTTTAGAATTCACTTGATCTTTGGAACAAAACTGCATTAAAATAATTTGACTTCCGACTCATCTAAGAAAGATATTAAGGGATATTCGATAAATAGAAAATATATGGAAAGGGTCTACCTTGAAATAAATAGCCATATCTTCGTCAAAAATTGCCCCACTTCAATTATAAAGGTGTTTTTAGAATTCGCTTAATCTTTGAAACAAAACTGCATTAAAATAATTTGACTTCCGACTCATCTAAGAAAGATATTAAGGGATATTCTTCGATAAATAGAAAATATATGGAAAGCATTAAATAGGGTCAACCTTGAAATAAATGGCCATATCTTCGTCAAAAATTGCCCCATTTCAATGATAAAGGTGTTTTTAGAATTCACTTGATCTTTGGAACAAAACTGCATTAAAATAATTTGACTTCCGACTCATCTAAGAAAGATATTAAGGGATATTCTTCGATAAATAGAAAATATATGGAAAGCATTAAATAGGGTCAACCTTGAAATAAATGGCCATATCTTCGTCAAAAATTGCCCCATTTCAATTATAAAGGTGTTTTTAGAATTCACTTGATCTTTGGAACAAAACTGCATTAAAATAATTTGACTTCCGACTCATCTAAGAAAGATATTAAGGGATATTCTTCGATAAATAGAAAATATATGGAAAGCATTAAATAGGGTCTACCTTGAAATAAATGGCCATATCTTCGTCAAAAATTGCCCCATTTCAATTATAAAGGTGTTTTTAGAATTCACTTGATCTTTGGAACAAAACTGCATTAAAATAATTTGACTTCCGACTCATCTAAGAAAGATATTAAGGTATATTCTTCGATAAATTGAAAATATATGGAAAGCATTAAATAGGGTCTACCTTGAAATAAATAGCCATATCTTCGTCAAAAATTGCCCCATTTCAATTATAAAGGTGTTTTTAGAATTCACTCGATCTTTGGAACAAAACTGCATTAAAATAATTTGACTTCCGACTCATCTAAGAAAGATATTAAGGGATATTCGATAAATAGAAAATATATGGAAAGGGTCTACCTTGAAATAAATAGCCATATCTTCGTCAAAAATTGCCCCACTTCAATTATAAAGGTGTTTTTAGAATTCACTTAATCTTTGGAACAAAACTGCATTAAAATAATTTGACTTCCGACTCATTTAAGAAAGATATTAAGGGATATTCTTCGATAAATAGAAAATATATGGAAAGCATTAAATAGGGTCAACCTTGAAATAAATGGCCATATCTTCGTCAAAAATTGCCCCATTTCAATTATAAAGGTGTTTTTAGAATTCACTCGATCTTTGGAACAAAACTGCATTAAAATAATTTGACTTCCGACTCATCTAAGAAAGATATTAAGGGATATTCGATAAATAGAAAATATATGGAAAGGGTCTACCTTGAAATAAATAGCCATATCTTCGTCAAAAATTGCCCCACTTCAATTATAAAGGTGTTTTTAGAATTCGCTTAATCTTTGAAACAAAACTGCATTAAAATAATTTGACTTCCGACTCATCTAAGAAAGATATTAAGGGATATTCGATAAATAGAAAATATATGGAAAGGGTTTACCTTGAAATAAATGGCCATATCTTCGTCAAAAATTGCCCCATTTCAATTATAAAGGTGTTTTTAGAATTCACTTAATCTTTGGAACAAAACTGCATTAAAATAATTTGACTTCCGACTCATTTAAGAAAGATATTAAGGGATATTCTTCGATAAATAGAAAATATATGGAAAGCATTAAATAGGGTCAACCTTGAAATAAATGGCCATATCTTCGTCAAAAATTGCCCCATTTCAATTATAAAGGTGTTTTTAGAATTCACTCGATCTTTGGAACAAAACTGCATTAAAATAATTTGACTTCCGACTCATCTAAGAAAGATATTAAGGGATATTCGATAAATAGAAAATATATGGAAAGGGTCTACCTTGAAATAAATAGCCATATCTTCGTCAAAAATTGCCCCACTTCAATTATAAAGGTGTTTTTAGAATTCGCTTAATCTTCGAAACAAAACTGCATTAAAATAATTTGACTTCCGACTCATCTAAGAAAGATATTAAGGGATATTCTTCGATAAATAGAAAATATATGGAAAGCATTAAATAGGGTCAACCTTGAAATAAATGGCCATATCTTCGTCAAAAATTGCCCCATTTCAATGATAAAGGTGTTTTTAGAATTCACTTGATCTTTGGAACAAAACTGCATTAAAATAATTTGACTTCCGACTCATCTAAGAAAGATATTAAGGGATATTCTTCGATAAATAGAAAATATATGGAAAGCATTAAATAGGGTCAACCTTGAAATAAATGGCCATATCTTCGTCAAAAATTGCCCCATTTCAATTATAAAGGTGTTTTAAGAATTCACTTGATCTTTGGAACAAAACTGCATTAAAATAATTTGACTTCCGACTCATCTAAAAAAGATATTAAGGGATATTCGATAAATAGAAAATATATGGAAAGCATTAAATAGGGTCTACCTTGAAATAAATGGCCATATCTTCGTCAAAAATTGCCCCATTTAATTTATAAAGGTGTTTTTAGAATTCACTTGATCTTTGGAACAAAACTGCATTAAAATAATTTGACTTCCGACTCATCTAAGAAAGATATTAAGGTATATTCTTCGATTAATAGAAAATATATGGAAAGCATTAAATAGGGTCTACCTTGAAATAAATAGCCATATCTTCGTCAAAAATTGCCCCATTTCAATTATAAAGGTGTTTTTAGAATTCACTCGATCTTTGGAACAAAACTGCATTAAAATAATTTGACTTCCGACTCATCTAAGAAAGATATTAAGGGATATTCGATAAATAGAAAATATATGGAAAGGGTCTACCTTGAAATAAATGGCCATATCTTCGTCAAAAATTGCCCCACTTCAATTATAAAGGTGTTTTTAGAATTCACTTAATCTTTGGAACAAAACTGCATTAAAATAATTTGACTTCCGACTCATTTAAGAAAGATATTAAGGGATATTCTTCGATAAATAGAAAATATATGGAAAGCATTAAATAGGGTCAACCTTGAAATAAATGGCCATATCTTCGTCAAAAATTGCCCCATTTCAATTATAAAGGTGTTTTTAGAATTCACTCGATCTTTGGAACAAAACTGCATTAAAATAATTTGACTTCCGACTCATCTAAGAAAGATATTAAGGGATATTCTTCGATAAATAGAAAATATATGGAAAG
>NW_025062725.1:0-13960 GCF_018153295.1 Drosophila grimshawi | reverse complement strand
GTTTGAATTTGAAACAGAACTTAAACGTCAATTTCTCGAAAATGATTGAGACTACATATTTTCAGCTTTTGATGCAGAGTCAAAATATATAAAAGGGCTTCATAATGGGAAAGAAATTCTAACTTGGGACAATTATTGGCGAAGATACATCCGTTTGAATTTGGAAACAGAAACTTGGGACGTCAATTTCTCGAATTCGACTTCGAGACTACATATTTTCAGCTTTTGATGCAGAGTCAAAATATATAAAAAGGGCTTCATAATGTTGAGAAATTCTAACTTCTGACAATTATTGGCGAAGATACATCCATTTGAATTTGGAAACAGAAACTTAAAACGTCGATTTCTCGAAATGATTTTGAGACTACATATTTTCAGCTTTTGATGCAGAATCAAAATATATAAAAAAGGGCTTCATAATGTTGAAAGAAATTCTAACTTAGACAATTATTGGCGAAGATACATCCGTTTGAATTTCGAAACAGAAAGTTAAAGGTGTTAATTTCTTGAAATGATTTCGAGACTACATATTTTCAGCTTTGATGCAGAATCAAAATTATATAAAAAAGGGCTTCATAATGTTGAAAGAAATTCTAACTTAGACAATTAGTGGCGAAGATACATCCGTTTGAATTTGGAAACAGAATCTAAAACGTCAATTTCTCGAAATGACTTCGAGACTACATATTGTAGCTTTTGATGCAGAATCAAAATACATAAGAAAGGCTTCATAATGTTGAAAGAAATTCTAACTTCTGACAATTATTGGCGAAGATACATCCGTTTGAATTTGGAAACAGAAACTTAAACGTCAATTTCAGAGCACTTCGAGACTACATATTTTCAGCTTTGAGCGCAGAATCAAAATATGGTGGCAAGGTTTCATGAATGTTGAAAGAAATTGTTGCTTCTGACAATTATTGCGGAAGATACATCCGTTTGAATTTGGAAACAGAAAACTTAAAACGTCAATTTCTCGAAGTGACTTCGAGACTACATATTTTCAGCTTTTGATGCAGAATTAAAACATAGAAAAGGGCTTCATAATGTTGAAAGAAATTCTAACTTCTGACAATTATTATGAAGATACATCCGTTTGAATTTGGAAACAGAAACTTAAAACGTCAATTTCTCGAACTGACTTCAGCTTTTGATGCAGAATCCAAAATATATGTGCTTCATAATGTTGAAAGAATTCTAACTTGACAATTATTGGCGAAGATACATCCGTTTGAATAGAAACAGAGCTTAAAACGTCAATTTCTCGAAATGACTTCGAGACTACATATTTTCAGCTTTTGATGCAGAGTCAAAATATATAAAAAGGGCTTCATAATGTTGAAAAAAATTCTAACTTCTGACAATTATTGGCGAAGATACATCCGTTTGAATTTGGAAACAGAAACTTAAAACGTCAATTTCTCGAATTGACTTCGAGACTACATATTTTCAGCTTTTGATGCAGAATCAAAATATATAAAAAGGGCTTCATAATGTTGAAAGAAATTCTAACTTCTGACAATTATTGGCGAAGATACATCCGGTTTGAATTTGGAAACAGAAACTTAAAACGTCAATTTCTCGAAATGACTTCGAGACTACATATTTTCAGCTTTTGATGCAGAATCAAAATATATAAAAAGGGCTTCATAATGTTGAAAGAAATTTCTAACTTCTGACAATTATTGGCGAAGATACATCCGTTTGAATTTGGAAACAGAAAACTTAAAACGTCAATTTCTCGAAATGACTTCGAGACTACATATTTTCAGCTTTGATGCAGAGTCAAAATATATAAAAAGGGCTTCATAATGTTGAAAGAAATTCTAACTTCTGACAATTATTGGCGAAGATACATCCGTTTGAATTTGGAAACAGAAACTTAAAACGCCAATTTCTCGAAATGACTTCGAGACTACATATTTTCAGCTTTTGATGCAGAGTCAAAATATATAAAAAGGGCTTCATAATGTTGAAAGAAATTCTAACTTCTGACAATTATTGGCGAAGATACATCCGTTTGAATTTGGAAACAGAAACTTAAAACGTCAATTTCTCGAAATGACTTCGAGACTACATATTTTCAGCTTTTGATGCAGAGTCAAAATATATAAAAAGGGCTTCATAATGTTGAAAGAAATTCTAACTTCTGACAATTATTGGCGAAGATACATCCGTTTGAATTTGGAAACAGAAACTTAAAACGTCAATTTCTCGAAATGACTTCGAGACTACATATTTTCAGCTTTTGATGCAGAATCAAAATATATAAAAAGGGCTTCATAATGTTGAAAGAAATTCTAACTTCTGACAATTATTGGCGAAGATACATCCGTTTGAATTTGGAAACAGAAACTTAAAACGTCAATTTCTCGAAATGACTTCGAGACTACATATTTTCAGCTTTTGATGCAGAGTCAAAATATATAAAAAGGGCTTCATAATGTTGAAAGAAATTCTAACTTCTGACAATTATTGGCGAAGATACATCCGTTTGAATTTGGAAACAGAAACTTAAAACGTCAATTTCTCGAAATGACTTCGAGACTACATATTTTCAGCTTTTGATGCAGAATCAAAATATATAAAAAGGGCTTCATAATGTTGAAAGAAATTCTAACTTCTGACAATTATTGGCGAAGATACATCCGTTTGAATTTGGAAACAGAAACTTAAAACGTCAATTTCTCGAAATGACTTCGAGACTACATATTTTCAGCTTTTGATGCAGAGTCAAAATATATAAAAAGGGCTTCATAATGTTGAAAGAAATTCTAACTTCTGACAATTATTGGCGAAGATACATCCGTTTGAATTTGGAAACAGAAACTTAAAACGTCAATTTCTCGAAATGACTTCGAGACTACATATTTTCAGCTTTTGATGCAGAATCAAAATATATAAAAAGGGCTTCATAATGTTGAAAGAAATTCTAACTTCTGACAATTATTGGCGAAGATACATCCGTTTGAATTTGGAAACAGAAACTTAAAACGTCAATTTCTCGAAATGACTTCGAGACTACATATTTTCAGCTTTTGATGCAGAATCAAAATATATAAAAAGGGCTTCATAATGTTGAAAGAAATTCTAACTTCTGACAATTATTGGCGAAGATACATCCGTTTGAATTTGGAAACAGAAACTTAAAACGTCAATTTCTCGAAATGACTTCGAGACTACATATTTTCAGCTTTTGATGCAGAATCAAAATATATAAAAAGGGCTTCATAATGTTGAAAGAAATTCTAACTTCTGACAATTATTGGCGAAGATACATCCGTTTGAATTTGGAAACAGAAACTTAAAACGTCAATTTCTCGAAATGACTTCGAGACTACATATTTTCAGCTTTTGATGCAGAATCAAAATATATAAAAAGGGCTTCATAATGTTGAAAGAAATTCTAACTTCTGACAATTATTGGCGAAGATACATCCGTTTGAATTTGGAAACAGAAACTTAAAACGTCAATTTCTCGAAATGACTTCGAGACTACATATTTTCAGCTTTTGATGCAGAATCAAAATATATAAAAAGGGCTTCATAATGTTGAAAGAAATTCTAACTTCTGACAATTATTGGCGAAGATACATCCGTTTGAATTTGGAAACAGAAACTTAAAACGTCAATTTCTCGAAATGACTTCGAGACTACATATTTTCAGCTTTTGATGCAGAATCAAAATATATAAAAAGGGCTTCATAATGTTGAAAGAAATTCTAACTTCTGACAATTATTGGCGAAGATACATCCGTTTGAATTTGGAAACAGAAACTTAAAACGTCAATTTCTCGAAATGACTTCGAGACTACATATTTTCAGCTTTTGATGCAGAGTCAAAATATATAAAAAGGGCTTCATAATGTTGAAAGAAATTCTAACTTCTGACAATTATTGGCGAAGATACATCCGTTTGAATTTGGAAACAGAAACTTAAAACGTCAATTTCTCGAAATGACTTCGAGACTACATATTTTCAGCTTTTGATGCAGAATCAAAATATATAAAAAGGGCTTCATAATGTTGAAAGAAATTCTAACTTCTGACAATTATTGGCGAAGATACATCCGTTTGAATTTGGAAACAGAAACTTAAAACGTCAATTTCTCGAAATGACTTCGAGACTACATATTTTCAGCTTTTGATGCAGAATCAAAATATATAAAAAGGGCTTCATAATGTTGAAAGAAATTCTAACTTCTGACAATTATTGGCGAAGATACATCCGTTTGAATTTGGAAACAGAAACTTAAAACGTCAATTTCTCGAAATGACTTCGAGACTACATATTTTCAGCTTTTGATGCAGAATCAAAATATATAAAAAGGGCTTCATAATGTTGAAAGAAATTCTAACTTCTGACAATTATTGGCGAAGATACATCCGTTTGAATTTGGAAACAGAAACTTAAAACGTCAATTTCTCGAAATGACTTCGAGACTACATATTTTCAGCTTTTGATGCAGAGTCAAAATATATAAAAAGGGCTTCATAATGTTGAAAGAAATTCTAACTTCTGACAATTATTGGCGAAGATACATCCGTTTGAATTTGGAAACAGAAACTTAAAACGTCAATTTCTCGAAATGACTTCGAGACTACATATTTTCAGCTTTTGATGCAGAATCAAAATATATAAAAAGGGCTTCATAATGTTGAAAGAAATTCTAACTTCTGACAATTATTGGCGAAGATACATCCGTTTGAATTTGGAAACAGAAACTTAAAACGTCAATTTCTCGAAATGACTTCGAGACTACATATTTTCAGCTTTTGATGCAGAATCAAAATATATAAAAAGGGCTTCATAATGTTGAAAGAAATTCTAACTTCTGACAATTATTGGCGAAGATACATCCGTTTGAATTTGGAAACAGAAACTTAAAACGTCAATTTCTCGAAATGACTTCGAGACTACATATTTTCAGCTTTTGATGCAGAATCAAAATATATAAAAAGGGCTTCATAATGTTGAAAGAAATTCTAACTTCTGACAATTATTGGCGAAGATACATCCGTTTGAATTTGGAAACAGAAACTTAAAACGTCAATTTCTCGAAATGACTTCGAGACTACATATTTTCAGCTTTTGATGCAGAATCAAAATATATAAAAAGGGCTTCATAATGTTGAAAGAAATTCTAACTTCTGACAATTATTGGCGAAGATACATCCGTTTGAATTTGGAAACAGAAACTTAAAACGTCAATTTCTCGAAATGACTTCGAGACTACATATTTTCAGCTTTTGATGCAGAGTCAAAATATATAAAAAGGGCTTCATAATGTTGAAAGAAATTCTAACTTCTGACAATTATTGGCGAAGATACATCCGTTTGAATTTGGAAACAGAAACTTAAAACGTCAATTTCTCGAAATGACTTCGAGACTACATATTTTCAGCTTTTGATGCAGAATCAAAATATATAAAAAGGGCTTCATAATGTTGAAAGAAATTCTAACTTCTGACAATTATTGGCGAAGATACATCCGTTTGAATTTGGAAACAGAAACTTAAAACGTCAATTTCTCGAAATGACTTCGAGACTACATATTTTCAGCTTTTGATGCAGAGTCAAAATATATAAAAAGGGCTTCATAATGTTGAAAGAAATTCTAACTTCTGACAATTATTGGCGAAGATACATCCGTTTGAATTTGGAAACAGAAACTTAAAACGTCAATTTCTCGAAATGACTTCGAGACTACATATTTTCAGCTTTTGATGCAGAGTCAAAATATATAAAAAGGGCTTCATAATGTTGAAAGAAATTCTAACTTCTGACAATTATTGGCGAAGATACATCCGTTTGAATTTGGAAACAGAAACTTAAAACGTCAATTTCTCGAAATGACTTCGAGACTACATATTTTCAGCTTTTGATGCAGAATCAAAATATATAAAAAGGGCTTCATAATGTTGAAAGAAATTCTAACTTCTGACAATTATTGGCGAAGATACATCCGTTTGAATTTGGAAACAGAAACTTAAAACGTCAATTTCTCGAAATGACTTCGAGACTACATATTTTCAGCTTTTGATGCAGAATCAAAATATATGAAAAGGGCTTCATAATGTTGAAAGAAATTCTAACTTCTGACAATTATTGGCGAAGATACATCCGTTTGAATTTGGAAACAGAAACTTAAAACGTCAATTTCTCGAAATGACTTCGAGACTACATATTTTCAGCTTTTGATGCAGAATCAAAATATATAAAAAGGGCTTCATAATGTTGAAAGAAATTGTAGCTTCTGACAATTATTGGTGAAGATACATCCGTTTGAATTTGGAAACAGAAACTTAAAACGTCAATTTCTCGAAGTGACTTCGAGACTACATATTTTCAGCTTTTGATGCAGAGTCAAAATATATAAAAAGGGCTTCATAATGTTGAAAGAAATTCTTACTTTTGACAATTATTGGCGAAGATACAACCGTTTGAATTTGGAAACAGAAACTTAAAACGTCAATTTCTCGAAATGACTTCGAGACTACATATTTTCAGCTTTTGATGCAGAATCAAAATATATAAAAAGGGCTTCATAATGTTGAAAGAAATTCTAACTTCTGATAATTATTGGCGAAGATACATCCGTTTGAATTTGGAAACAGGAGCTTAAAACGTCAATTTCTCGAAATGACTTCGAGACTACATATTTTCAGCTTTTGATGCAGAGTCAAAATATATAAAAAGGGCTTCATAATGTTGAAAGAAATTCTAACTGCTGACAATTATTGGCGAAGATACATCCGTTTGAATTTGGAAACAGAAACTTAAAACGTCAATTTCTCGAAATGACTTCGAGACTACATATTTTCAGCTTTTGATGCAGAGTCAAAATATATAAAAAGGGCTTCATAATGTTGAAAGAAATTCTAACTTCTGACAATTATTGGCGAAGATACATCCGTTTGAATTTGGAAACAGAAACTTAAAACGTCAATTTCTCGAAATGACTTCGAGACTACATATTTTCAGCTTTTGATGCAGAGTCAAAATATATAAAAAGGGCTTCATAATGTTGAAAGAAATTCTAACTTCTGACAATTATTGGCGAAGATACATCCGTTTGAATTTGGAAACAGAAACTTAAAACGTCAATTTCTCGAAATGACTTCGAGACTACATATTTTCAGCTTTTGATGCAGAGTCAAAATATATAAAAAGGGCTTCATAATGTTGAAAGAAATTCTAACTTCTGACAATTATTGGCGAAGATACATCCGTTTGAATTTGGAAACAGAAACTTAAAACGTCAATTTCTCGAAATGACTTCGAGACTACATATTTTCAGCTTTTGATGCAGAGTCAAAATATATAAAAAGGGCTTCATAATGTTGAAAGAAATTCTAACTTCTGACAATTATTGGCGAAGATACATCCGTTTGAATTTGGAAACAGAAACTTAAAACGTCAATTTCTCGAAATGACTTCGAGACTACATATTTTCAGCTTTTGATGCAGAATCAAAATATATAAAAAGGGCTTCATAATGTTGAAAGAAATTCTAACTTCTGACAATTATTGGCGAAGATACATCCGTTTGAATTTGGAAACAGAAACTTAAAACGTCAATTTCTCGAAATGACTTCGAGACTACATATTTTCAGCTTTTGATGCAGAATCAAAATATATAAAAAGGGCTTCATAATGTTGAAAGAAATTCTAACTTCTGACAATTATTGGCGAAGATACATCCGTTTGAATTTGGAAACAGAAACTTAAAACGTCAATTTCTCGAAATGACTTCGAGACTACATATTTTCAGCTTTTGATGCAGAATCAAAATATATAAAAAGGGCTTCATAATGTTGAAAGAAATTGTAGCTTCTGACAATTATTGGTGAAGATACATCCGTTTGAATTTGGAAACAGAAACTTAAAACGTCAATTTCTCGAAGTGACTTCGAGACTACATATTTTCAGCTTTTGATGCAGAGTCAAAATATATAAAAAGGGCTTCATAATGTTGAAAGAAATTCTTACTTTTGACAATTATTGGCGAAGATACAACCGTTTGAATTTGGAAACAGAAACTTAAAACGTCAATTTCTCGAAATGACTTCGAGACTACATATTTTCAGCTTTTGATGCAGAATCAAAATATATAAAAAGGGCTTCATAATGTTGAAAGAAATTCTAACTTCTGATAATTATTGGCGAAGATACATCCGTTTGAATTTGGAAACAGGAGCTTAAAACGTCAATTTCTCGAAATGACTTCGAGACTACATATTTTCAGCTTTTGATGCAGAGTCAAAATATATAAAAAGGGCTTCATAATGTTGAAAGAAATTCTAACTGCTGACAATTATTGGCGAAGATACATCCGTTTGAATTTGGAAACAGAAACTTAAAACGTCAATTTCTCGAAATGACTTCGAGACTACATATTTTCAGCTTTTGATGCAGAGTCAAAATATATAAAAAGGGCTTCATAATGTTGAAAGAAATTCTAACTTCTGACAATTATTGGCGAAGATACATCCGTTTGAATTTGGAAACAGAAACTTAAAACGTCAATTTCTCGAATTGACTTCAAGACTACATATTTTTAGCTTTTGATGCAGAATCAAAATATATAAAAAGGGCTTCATAATGTTGAAAGAAATTCTAACTTCTGACAATTATTGGCGAAGATACATCCGTTTGAATTTGGAAACAGAAACTTAAAACGTCAATTTCTCGAAATGACTTCGAGACTACATATTTTCAGCTTTTGATGCAGAGTCAAAATATATAAAAAGGGCTTCATAATGTTGAAAGAAATTCTAACTTCTGACAATTATTGGCGAAGATACATCCGTTTGAATTTGGAAACAGAAACTTAAAACGTCAATTTCTCGAAATGACTTCGAGACTACATATTTTCAGCTTTTGATGCAGAATCAAAATATATAAAAAGGGCTTCATAATGTTGAAAGAAATTCTAACTTCTGACAATTATTGGCGAAGATACATCCGTTTGAATTTGGAAACAGAAACTTAAAACGTCAATTTCTCGAAATGACTTCGAGACTACATATTTTCAGCTTTTGATGCAGAATCAAAATATATAAAAAGGGCTTCATAATGTTGAAAGAAATTCTAACTTCTGACAATTATTGGCGAAGATACATCCGTTTGAATTTGGAAACAGAAACTTAAAACGTCAATTTCTCGAAATGACTTCGAGACTACATATTTTCAGCTTTTGATGCAGAATCAAAATATATAAAAAGGGCTTCATAATGTTGAAAGAAATTCTAACTTCTGACAATTATTGGCGAAGATACATCCGTTTGAATTTGGAAACAGAAACTTAAAACGTCAATTTCTCGAAATGACTTCGAGACTACATATTTTCAGCTTTTGATGCAGAGTCAAAATATATAAAAAGGGCTTCATAATGTTGAAAGAAATTCTAACTTCTGACAATTATTGGCGAAGATACATCCGTTTGAATTTGGAAACAGAAACTTAAAACGTCAATTTCTCGAAATGACTTCGAGACTACATATTTTCAGCTTTTGATGCAGAGTCAAAATATATAAAAAGGGCTTCATAATGTTGAAAGAAATTCTAACTTCTGACAATTATTGGCGAAGATACATCCGTTTGAATTTGGAAACAGAAACTTAAAACGTCAATTTCTCGAAATGACTTCGAGACTACATATTTTCAGCTTTTGATGCAGAGTCAAAATATATAAAAAGGGCTTCATAATGTTGAAAGAAATTCTAACTTCTGACAATTATTGGCGAAGATACATCCGTTTGAATTTGGAAACAGAAACTTAAAACGTCAATTTCTCGAAATGACTTCGAGACTACATATTTTCAGCTTTTGATGCAGAATCAAAATATATAAAAAGGGCTTCATAATGTTGAAAGAAATTCTAACTTCTGACAATTATTGGCGAAGATACATCCGTTTGAATTTGGAAACAGAAACTTAAAACGTCAATTTCTCGAAATGACTTCGAGACTACATATTTTCAGCTTTTGATGCAGAGTCAAAATATATAAAAAGGGCTTCATAATGTTGAAAGAAATTCTAACTTCTGACAATTATTGGCGAAGATACATCCGTTTGAATTTGGAAACAGAAACTTAAAACGTCAATTTCTCGAAATGACTTCGAGACTACATATTTTCAGCTTTTGATGCAGAATCAAAATATATAAAAAGGGCTTCATAATGTTGAAAGAAATTCTAACTTCTGACAATTATTGGCGAAGATACATCCGTTTGAATTTGGAAACAGAAACTTAAAACGTCAATTTCTCGAAATGACTTCGAGACTACATATTTTCAGCTTTTGATGCAGAGTCAAAATATATAAAAAGGGCTTCATAATGTTGAAAGAAATTCTAACTTCTGACAATTATTGGCGAAGATACATCCGTTTGAATTTGGAAACAGAAACTTAAAACGTCAATTTCTCGAAATGACTTCGAGACTACATATTTTCAGCTTTTGATGCAGAATCAAAATATATAAAAAGGGCTTCATAATGTTGAAAGAAATTCTAACTTCTGACAATTATTGGCGAAGATACATCCGTTTGAATTTGGAAACAGAAACTTAAAACGTCAATTTCTCGAAATGACTTCGAGACTACATATTTTCAGCTTTTGATGCAGAGTCAAAATATATAAAAAGGGCTTCATAATGTTGAAAGAAATTCTAACTTCTGACAATTATTGGCGAAGATACATCCGTTTGAATTTGGAAACAGAAACTTAAAACGTCAATTTCTCGAAATGACTTCGAGACTACATATTTTCAGCTTTTGATGCAGAGTCAAAATATATAAAAAGGGCTTCATAATGTTGAAAGAAATTCTAACTTCTGACAATTATTGGCGAAGATACATCCGTTTGAATTTGGAAACAGAAACTTAAAACGTCAATTTCTCGAAATGACTTCGAGACTACATATTTTCAGCTTTTGATGCAGAGTCAAAATATATAAAAAGGGCTTCATAATGTTGAAAGAAATTCTAACTTCTGACAATTATTGGCGAAGATACATCCGTTTGAATTTGGAAACAGAAACTTAAAACGTCAATTTCTCGAAATGACTTCGAGACTACATATTTTCAGCTTTTGATGCAGAGTCAAAATATATAAAAAGGGCTTCATAATGTTGAAAGAAATTCTAACTTCTGACAATTATTGGCGAAGATACATCCGTTTGAATTTGGAAACAGAAACTTAAAACGTCAATTTCTCGAAATGACTTCGAGACTACATATTTTCAGCTTTTGATGCAGAATCAAAATATATAAAAAGGGCTTCATAATGTTGAAAGAAATTCTAACTTCTGACAATTATTGGCGAAGATACATCCGTTTGAATTTGGAAACAGAAACTTAAAACGTCAATTTCTCGAAATGACTTCGAGACTACATATTTTCAGCTTTTGATGCAGAGTCAAAATATATAAAAAGGGCTTCATAATGTTGAAAGAAATTCTAACTTCTGACAATTATTGGCGAAGATACATCCGTTTGAATTTGGAAACAGAAACTTAAAACGTCAATTTCTCGAAATGACTTCGAGACTACATATTTTCAGCTTTTGATGCAGAGTCAAAATATATAAAAAGGGCTTCATAATGTTGAAAGAAATTCTAACTTCTGACAATTATTGGCGAAGATACATCCGTTTGAATTTGGAAACAGAAACTTAAAACGTCAATTTCTCGAAATGACTTCGAGACTACATATTTTCAGCTTTTGATGCAGAATCAAAATATATAAAAAGGGCTTCATAATGTTGAAAGAAATTCTAACTTCTGACAATTATTGGCGAAGATACATCCGTTTGAATTTGGAAACAGAAACTTAAAACGTCAATTTCTCGAAATGACTTCGAGACTACATATTTTCAGCTTTTGATGCAGAATCAAAATATATAAAAAGGGCTTCATAATGTTGAAAGAAATTCTAACTTCTGACAATTATTGGCGAAGATACATCCGTTTGAATTTGGAAACAGAAACTTAAAACGTCAATTTCTCGAAATGACTTCGAGACTACATATTTTCAGCTTTTGATGCAGAGTCAAAATATATAAAAAGGGCTTCATAATGTTGAAAGAAATTCTAACTTCTGACAATTATTGGCGAAGATACATCCGTTTGAATTTGGAAACAGAAACTTAAAACGTCAATTTCTCGAAATGACTTCGAGACTACATATTTTCAGCTTTTGATGCAGAATCAAAATATATAAAAAGGGCTTCATAATGTTGAAAGAAATTCTAACTTCTGACAATTATTGGCGAAGATACATCCGTTTGAATTTGGAAACAGAAACTTAAAACGTCAATTTCTCGAAATGACTTCGAGACTACATATTTTCAGCTTTTGATGCAGAGTCAAAATATATAAAAAGGGCTTCATAATGTTGAAAGAAATTCTAACTTCTGACAATTATTGGCGAAGATACATCCGTTTGAATTTGGAAACAGAAACTTAAAACGTCAATTTCTCGAAATGACTTCGAGACTACATATTTTCAGCTTTTGATGCAGAGTCAAAATATATAAAAGAGGGCTTCATAATGTTGAAAGAAATTCTAACTTCTGACAATTATTGGCGAAGATACATCCGTTTGAATTTGGAAACAGAAACTTAAAACGTCAATTTCTCGAAATGACTTCGAGACTACATATTTTCAGCTTTTGATGCAGAGTCAAAATATATAAAAAGGGCTTCATAATGTTGAAAGAAATTCTAACTTCTGACAATTATTGGCGAAGATACATCCGTTTGAATTTGGAAACAGAAACTTAAAACGTCAATTTCTCAGAAATGACTTCGAGACTACATATTTTCAGCTTTTGATGCAGAGTCAAAATATATAAAAAGGGCTTCATAATGTTGAAAGAAATTCTAACTTCTGACAATTATTGGCGAAGATACATCCGTTTGAATTTGGAAACAGAAACTTAAAACGTCAATTTCTCGAAATGACTTCGAGACTATATTTTCAGCTTTTGATGCAGAGTCAAAATATATAAAAAGGGCTTCATAATGTTGAAAGAAATTCTAACTTCTGACAATTATTGGCGAAGATACATCCGTTTGAATTTGGAAACAGAAACTTAAAACGTCAATTTCTCGAAATGACTTCGAGACTACATATTTTCAGCTTTTGATGCAGAGTCAAAATATATAAAAGGGCTTCATAATGTTGAAAGAAATTCTAACTTCTGACAATTATTGGCGAAGATACATCCGTTTGAATTTGGAAACAGAAACTTAAAACGTCAATTTCTCGAAATGACTTCGAGACTACATATTTTCAGCTTTTGATGCAGAATCAAAATATATAAAAAGGGCTTCATAATGTTGAAAGAAATTCTAACTTCTGACAATTATTGGCGAAGATACATCCGTTTGAATTTGGAAACAGAAACTTAAAACGTCAATTTCTCGAAATGACTTCGAGACTACATATTTTCAGCTTTTGATGCAGGGTCAAAATATATAAAAAGGGCTTCATAATGTTGAAAGAAATTCTAACTGCTGACAATTATTGGCGAAGATACATCCGTTTGAATTTGGAAACAGAAACTTAAAACGTCAATTTCTCGAAATGACTTCGAGACTACATATTTTCAGCTTTTGATGCAGAGTCAAAATATATAAAAAGGGCTTCATAATGTTGAAAGAATTCTAACTTCTGACAATTATTAGCGAAGATACATCCGTTTGAATTTGGAAACAGAAACTTAAAACGTCAATATCTCGAAATGACTTCGAGACTACATATTTTCAGCTTTTGATGCAGGGTCAAAATATATAAAAAGGGCTTCATAATGTTGAAAGAAATTCTAACTTCTGACAATTATTGGCGAAGATACATCCGTTTGAATTTGGAAACAGAAACTTAAAACGTCAATTCTCGAAATGACTTCGAGACTCACATATTTTCATTTTTGATGCAGAGTCAAAATATATA